>NC_060207.1:240595000-240835000 GCF_021130785.1 Homalodisca vitripennis | reverse complement strand
TTCGTTCCCACAGGCGCCTTCCATGGTGCTTGGGACTGTGTTATATGACTGTAAAATATTTTGGGATACATTTTTTTATTACTGTTTTCCCTTGTGGAATATTTAAGCTTAGTTGTAGTGTAATAATTCTAAAAAACATTCTAACAGTACTATAAATTCGAAAGTGCCTTTATTTGTTTGTATTGCTTTTCACACATAAATTATTCAAACGATTTGTAATGAACTTCTACATGGAAATTATTAAGGTCCTTAGAATGAATATAGGTCTATTCTTATTTCGGAAATTTCTCCGGGTTACGCCCCACTTCTCCTTAAAAGACAGATAAACATTTTTCGGTCTGTAAAATTGCGTCATATTAATTTAAAGAGCCTGTTAAACGTATTTAACTCTTCTGTGTAAATATTGTATAGTGACTACTACTTTAAAATTGTTTAAATGTATACACTGAAAGCGTAACAAAAGTAACAACACTTTTATTTCAACATCGTGGCAGTCCAATTAAATTAAAATATTTAATTAACTAAATTGTGAATTCGTACATGAAAGGTTATTGAATTTGGTTTCGTTAGACATTGTGGCACAGTGTATTTACATTAGCTGAAGGACAAAAACGGAGAGGTTGGTCATTAAACAAACCATTTCCGCTCTAAAAACAAGTGGGCGCAGGTAGTCCGTGATTATAGCAAGTTGAGTCACAAAGAAATACAAGAGACACTAAACTTTTTATTACAGAAAATCGTCAAGGTGACATCGCATCCATTTCTCACTGATGGGTTATATGATACTGATTAGGTACATAACTATTGATATAATATCTAGACTGGACTAAAAAAAGCCTTATGATACAGCGAACATGGATTGGGAAGCAGGAACTGTACTGTATCATCTTTACATATGGATAACCACTGTCATAATGTAAATATTGAAATGTGTTAGTATTATTGTAGTTTACTTTATTTTTTAATTTTAAGCGGAGCACGAGGGTAAAAAACTAAAAATTTTTGACTTTTATTTTTTAATTTTTTTTATGAAATACGGACTTATTGCGGACATTTTGATATATAACACATGATGAAAAGACGTTTTGAAATGCACATAAATAATTTTTAAAGATATGATGTGACGCGCAAAACGACAAGCAACATTGTTATTGTGCGTTACTATAGTACTGCAACTCATTTACAAACTCTAATGATTTTCAGTTTCTGCTGTTGGCTAACCTGTACTAGTGTCATCTGTAATAGTGAGAAACTGTGTAGTTGTGGCTTTAATTGCTGTATTGTTTGTTTAAATTTCAGTCAAAACATTGTTATTGTGGTTTCTTTTTTCAGTGGTTGTTTTGTGTTTTATGGTTCAATTATGGCAAGGAGACCAAGAAGACCTAATACTGTGTTCAAAAAAAGAAGAAATGTAGGTATTCCTAAAGCTAACTTACCTTTAACTCCTCAACCAAGTGACAACCTAATTCAAAGTAGGCCTAACACTTTGGATAGTCCTAGGCCTAGCACATCTCAGTTACAGGTTGTTGATGAACTCGAACCAAAAACAAAGTACTTCTGAAAAGAAGATTGGTGATCTGGATGATGTATATAGCATGTACAGTGATTCTAATGTAAATAGTGTAAATATAGTTTTAGATTTATCTTTATTGTGTGACGCTTTAGCTCAGTCTGTGGATTGTTCGCTTTGTGGCGAATCGGGGATCGAAGTACGATTAGTTAGTAGCATTGGTTTGGCCTCAACCTTGAAATATTTTGTAAAAATTGTTCAAACAAGCATGATTTCAAATCATCCAAAAAGCTGAACAATTCCCAAGCTGTATGAGAGTAATTTTCGATTGGTGTATGGCCTTCGCTCCATTGGCAAAGGTCATAAATCTGCGCAAACTCTACTTGGAATAATGAATTTGCCCCCTCCGCCCACACATTTTGAGTCTTATAACGATGTTTTGGGCTCAGTAGCAGAAGATATTTGTTTTCAGAGCATGAAAGATGCAGTGGAGGAAGCTGTAGTTGTAAATACTGGGATTCGAGACTTGGCAGTGGCTCTCGACGGGACATGGCAAAAGAAAGGCCACACATCTCTCAATGGAGTTGTTACTGCCACCAGCTTTGACACTGGCAAGGTAATTGACTGTTCAATACTGTCCAAATATTGTAAATGCCCCAACAAAGAACAGCATAGCCATCAATGCACTGCAAACTATAAAGCTCCAGTGGAGGGATGGAGGTGCAGGGGGCAGTAGAAATTTTTAATCTCGGTCCAAAAGTGCTTATAACGTACGTTATACTGTGAGTACCTTGGAGATGGGGATTCTAAGGGGTTTGCTGCCGTGAAAGAAATGAATCCCTATGGCCCAGACTGTGAAATCAGCAAATTAGAATGTCTGGGGGACATGTACAGAAAAAGGATGGGTACTAGATTAAGAAAATTGAAAAAATGAAAACAAACATTTAAAACTTAGTGACGGTAAAGGTTTGGGTGGCAAAAATAGGCTATCTAATGCTGTCATTGACAGATTTCAGACCTATTATGGCCTAGCCATAAGGAGAAACACTGACAATGTACAGAATATGGTAAAAAGACATTTGGGCCATGTACTATCACAAGCTGTCTACTGATGATGACCCCCCCCACACCATGGACTATGCCCTAAGAGTGAAACTAGTTGGTGCGGCTACCAAAAGTCTATTATAGGAAATAAAACTTATTCCCATAAGAATAGTGTACCAACCTGCATTATGGAGTTTATCAAACCTGTGTTTAAAAGCCTAACAGATAAAGAGTTGTTGAAGAAATGTCTGCACGGGAAGACCCAGAACCCGAATGAAAGCGTTGAACGCTGTGATTTGGTCGAGGTTTGCCGAAAAACCGGGTTTGTCGGACTGAAAACTCTACATTTTTGGAGTTTATGATGCTGTGTCATCTTTCAACGATGGAAACATCACTAAGTGCAAAGTCATAAGTAAGCTAGGCATGGACATAGGGAAACACACCATCAACAGCATGAAGAAAATGGATGAACTCCGAATACAAGCTTCTAAACGGAACTCGTCATGAAATGAAAAAACAAGCAAGGCAGAAGAAAAGACAGATCAAGAGAAGGTTGGAGGGACACTGAAGAAGATCCTGATGATCCAAGCTATGGAGCTGGCCTGTTTTTTAGGATGGCCAAAGGTACTGTAAATAAATATTTTGTGTTTTCTTCTCTTTTATCTCAGTTTTCCGAAAACTATGTTTTTTACAACTTGGTGCACAGTTTTCTCAGGAACTACTGCATATAATTGAACCAAATTTTTTACCACTTATTCCTAACATACTAAAGCACACTTTAACACAGGAAAATAGCATTATCTCTTTTTGTTCCAAATTTATAAAATAAAACAACACGTTATATTTAAGAAAAATATAAGTAAATTTTAAAATTTAATTAAATTTTTATTAGTGGCTTTATTTTTAAATCCTTGTGTTAAAGTGTACTTTCATATGTAAAGAATATATGGTAAAAATTTGGCTCAAATATCTCCAGTAGTTACTGAAAAAACTGTGCACAAAATATTCACAGTTACCATGGAAATAATACAACATTAGTGCTCCCCTTAACTAACAATATCTATATTAATACAATTAAGGCAACTGTACTCTTTTGAATCCACCCTCATTACAAAATTATATATAGGTATATTTATATTGTTTCTTAGGTTGAAATGGCAATACTAAAAAAAGCAGTGACAGTTCCTATACATTGATTTAAAATATTTTAAGTGTTACTGAAATCGTGGAAGGTATTCAAAAAAATTCACGGAATATTGTGTAGAAATTGCGGAAGAAGCCGCAGGTATGTGCTAGTATGTAATAAAATAAAAGTCCAGTGAACTCGGGTGAAAATGCAGTGTGTAAATATTACAAACTTAATTTTAATGAAAAGGATGCCCTGTGTTATTAAGGAAGGTTCTGGAAGTTTTAATACTTTAATAACCAACGTTATATTAGGAACTCAACCCAAAACGGGTGTTTCTTAATATTGCGTTCTGCATTTTATTTTCTATTATACGACTTTTGTTACTTAATAATAATTAAAACTTGAGTTCACGTTGTACTTTTACTATTTATAGATTTTAATTTTGGGTACATGAGTATTTTTTCTTATCGTAACAGTATATCCCGCAAAACTGTTACAGCTCTGTGAAACTGTAGGACCAATTTACAGCGAAATTTAGGAAAGATTCATATTAATATTCCCTTATTTTACACCTTAGATATTACAGCTTTATTTATACTTTATTAAACCGTTAATATATTTTTACTTTACATATTAAAAATGCAGGAATACGCCTTATAGTAGTAGGGTTCACTCACATCCGTAGCTCAATTCGTTTTCAATGGATTTTTGGGATAGACATGCAATGATTACAGCCCTTATTCAGAGCTACTAGCCTACTGAATAAAAGACTTAGTCGATCTCATTCAAATTTTCAAGTCCTTAGCTCCATTTGCTCTTCATATATCCAACGGATCACGAACAGGAAGATAAAAAAAACATAGCCTACAGGCAGTTGAGATACTTTTTCAGAACCCTTAATATTCCCTAAGAAAAATATACAACATATCATGTTCTTTATTTGGGAATAGGGTTAAATAAATTTTATTATACAACAGTCCATTTTTAACTTTATAGAAAGAACGTAGATGTTTTAATAGTTTCAGAAATACACGATATGTAATATTATTTTTGTGGGCGTAGTCAAATAATACATAAAATATATCTATGTATGGAATTTGTAATAAAATACTTTTATAATAGGTAAATTTGACTGACATTTCACTGGACATAGTGTTGGAATCAACTGTTTAGTGAAATATAAACGTTATAACAAGACTAGTCTAAAACCTTCTGTTACTATCATTATTGTAACTTCATAGCACAATTACGTGTTAGTTACAAATTGCATCATATTTAATAGTCTTTTAAAAATAATCTTATAAAAACATACCGAGTGAAATATGTTTGTGTTAATTAGATGACGAATTGGAAGTATTCTTGAAAATAAATGCACCTTTTACAAAGAATAATATGTTTTACCTTCATGTAACTTGTGTAATATGATAAATGTTTGGTTACTACATACTACAAGGGTGAATTCACTGAAAATAAATTATATGTTATGGCAGAATAAGGAATTCATTTTCATTTCATATTTTTACATCTCTTAAATGTATAATGTTTCTTGGAGAACGTTATTGCTTTAGATAGGATTAACAGCATTTGCAGCGGTTTTTTTTGTTCTCTTAGGACAACAAGCTTATAAATTGCACTTAGTCCTGTAAGAACCTTTGCGCTGCTTCCAGAGTGATAGGATATTCAGGATGGGTAAGGTTAGGGAGTAGGGGCCGCCTCCTATCGAGATCCATGAGGAAGAATTAGGGCACTACATCTCAAAGTCATCCCGGAAGAAGGGGAGGCCAGCTCTGAACCAGCATCTCCAGTCAAAGTAGGCAGGGGATGGCACATGGCACATTTGCAGCGGTTACATAATTCACTTATATTTAGAGTTCAATAAAATATTAAGCTTCGCTACAAGAAGGAGGAGCTTCTATAACCAGACTATTAAACTTACTAGGAATCATAAGTATTTTTGTACTCACCACGACAATAATGCTTTGTACATATTAAAGGGTGATTAACGTACGATATGTACACCTTTGGCAAACCCCTCCATACCGCTGTAAATCTAATTGTGGCTGCATCCCAAAATAGTATCTTTCCTAAAAGGCCTGGGGCATGTGTGAACAATATTACCACACAGTGAAAAGCCATTACTCCATGATGGAGCAAATCCACACTAGTTTTATACCGAGAAGTAATTTATGGATGAAAACTGGACCGGAATAGAATACCAATTCATCCATTTTAAAGAATCTACAAGAATTCGAAAAGAAACGTCTTTTACGTTTAGTGAAATATTTTCTAGATTGAAGAAAAACATCCTATTCGGGGCAGTGTGAAACAAAAGTTTCGTTTCGTAACCAGAAATGTAATAAGAACATTGTGTATGGACTTAGAATACCTAGCGAAGTGAGATATTTCCACGCGGATGATCTAAATATTGTATATTGAAATAAGATGTACTAGTCCCTGTATTACTCATAAGATATATTCGTATGTTATTTGAAGGATTGTACTGAACAATAGATACAATGATAAGTAATAATATTTAAATACATCCAATTCATTCTTGCAGCGTATAGTATAGAGTTAATATCTTCAGTTGTATCCAGGTCAGAGAAAAAGGTTTTGACCTTTATATAACCTAGCAAAATGGTCAAATGACCTAAAGGAATGAGAACACAAATTTATTGCATGTTTAAGAAATAATATATACAACAAAAGACTAAAATAAAATTACTATTTTATATTTGCTACGAGTAAAGTTACTTAAAATATTTAGTAATACAATACACTCTTCAGTACATGGGGTTTGGAACCAATTTTCGATGTCTGATTTTAATATTTTGAATAAATTACACCTTTAATGACGAGTAACCAATACAAATTTCATTTACACCGAAGCAATACATCTTGCTGAATACGAAATGTATGGAGAAACGAATGAAATTGATATATATATATATATATATATATATATATATATATATCAATGGCCAAAAAAGATACATTTTCTAAAGTGTAATTGAATGTGTTTACATTAGATACCATTCAAATAACCATCCTCGTTATAATTATGTTACAGAATAGAATGTCACTAAGAAATTCTGCTACCAAGTCTGAACTCAACATTTACCCTCGTTAATACTATTCAATAAACCTTACTCAGTACAGTCTATTACAGAAATTATCAAATTCAGTTTGTTTGAAAATTCTCTACCAGCCTGCACAGCAGTAAGCATTGTGGAATACGCGAAAATCGTCTAATGATGAGAAATTATGTTCATCTTATATTTTTTTTTGGTTGACAAAAACCTTAAATACCTTAGTTAATACGAAGTTGAAATTATCAGCACAAAAATAGTGTATTGTAAATACATATGATAATAACATGTAGTGTTATATATTTACTTGCATTATAATAGTTTTGGAAATTATTTACAATATGTAAATAATAAATATTTACAACTCTTATGTTCAAGGGAACAACATATTCAGATCGTAGACCCCACATCAACCGCAACTATTGTGTTTTCCCTCGGTGTACAGTGAAAGGGAAGCGATAGGGGATTGGCATACAAACACGGGACCCCTTTTATACCCCAGCCGGGAACAATGAAAATATTCCCGGATCCCGCTTTCAAAGACTGTTGTTGAACCAACTCACGTAGTAAACTTGTTCCAGTCTGAAAATGCAATACATCTTTTGTGTGGTGGTACTCATTATATACTCGTATAATTGAGTAGGCTCAATAGGCATGACGTGTTTCCTATTATAGCTGTGTCGATATCGTCCATAACTTAAAATTTGTTAATGACAATGGAAAGATTGTGAAGGAAACAGAACTTTTCCTGACATTTGCCATCGTTCAGTGACAAAAAAATCAGTAACACTACGTTTCGAGATCAGTAATCTTATCTCTTCTTCATGTAAAATAACTAATATAACACATAATTACAAACTAGGTCAAAATAAACAAATCATACCAGAGTCGTTGTGACACGCGTAAGTCAAGAATTACAAGCACCACGTTGATTGTCATCTTCACTAACTCTAAAACATGCACTTAATAAAAAATAAAACAAAACACTAGTTATTAAAACTGAATTACAAAATACAGGTCACAATGGCTCTGCATTATGTTTTGAAATTATGTGTTAGATTAGGTAAATACCTGAAGAAGAGATCAGATTGCAGATCCCGAAACGTAGTGATGAAAATTTTTTTATATTTAATATTTAAATTAACGTGAATTATACGAGGAAATAGTTTATCCTAGTGGTACATCTAGTAAAGTATTAAAATTTAATTATAAAATTTGAAGTATTATAGATAATACTCTACGACTTTTAAGAAATGTAAATATAAATTCTCTGAATATTACAATTTTAACACCAAATCTGCATTAAAAAATATAAACGGGTAGAAAATACATAATTTTCTCATAATTTTCTTTTACTAGCTTTCCAAATCGAAGTCATCATTATCTACTTAATAAAAGCAGACATGATATAATATGGGGGAGTTATTTGAAATTTGAAATGTAAGAAGGTATACATCAGGTAGATGCTATTTAAGTGTTCATGGTTAAGAGTTAGAGTTTAACCTGACTCTTTTATCCTATTATGCACGTGAAGAAGCATTTGTTTTAAATTAATTATATTTCCATTTAAAGTTTAGTTTCAATTGTTACCCAGATCAAGTAAATACCAACTTCGGCCAAAGGAGTCTACTTATAGCCGTTATCATATACTTCCAGTCTAAGATATTTCCGGTCCATAATAAAGCCTGCCGTGTTATCTTCATGAAGAAAAAAATACCTATGACTGAGAAGCCTATTCAGTTAAAAGTTACCTATAAAGCTACACATTTAAATCCACTTACGGCACCACAGTTTAGTTTCCTTTATCGCCCCGATCAAAAAAATATATACCTATATAGGTCTCAGAAATCTACTTCGGCGAAAAAGCTACGTCGTTCGGTATTACTATTAATAACTTTCAGCCTAAAATATTTTCAGTGCCATAGTTGAGTTTGACTTGATGTCCCGATAAAGAAAATGTACACACATACCTTGGATTGAGAAACCTATTATGCGTAGGGGGAAATCATAAGTGTATCCTATCTACTTCCAGTGTTAAGAAAAAATTCTCATAACGATTATGCAACCTTCCAAAATAATCGATTTATTAGTTTTGCGTTATTAAAGTCATATTTTTTTAGGACTGCAGTTTAGGATAGAGTAGATCGTTGAGGCATATTCTGTTCATTTCTCCGTTTTTCCAATTACACCGTCAAAATGTTTGGAGCACCTTATGTGACAGCATTAACAGCTGTGTTAATTAAGATTGTATAACAGTGTTTAAATAGTACTTGCAATGTAATTAGATATTTTAATTAGTCACTGGCGCAATTTCAAGTAAAACTTAGATATTAGCTTTTACTGTATATTTAATATCCTTTGCAATTTAAATATAAACAGATGTTTCAGTAAATTTTGGCTGGAAATGTCAATAGCTGTATTGCGTCGGTTCAGTTTGGATCATGAAAAATAGATACTAAATTAGTATTGAATTCCAAAATATTCCACATAACATTTCTAATGTTTCTCTTCATATTAATCTTTTTTGGATAGCAAATGAATATTTAAAAAAAATAATTAGACGAATTTGTCCAGTCGTGCTCAATATTAGAGCATTGCAACACACTTTGTCATTAACTTTTACTTATAAAATTAATAGCTTAATCTATGTTTAAAGGCTTTTAAATAATAGTTTACTACAATTTGTTAGGGTAACCCCATTGGCTAATCTAAATGAATGGAGATTATGTAGTTTACTAATATAGCAGCATAATAAACTATACTATTACTAGTACACAAGTACAGTAACAGCTTCTTAGAACCAGACAAACTCTTGCACTATCGTGCTGACGCAGTACAGAGAGTGCTGAGCTCCAAACAGTTTGCTTCTTCTTTAATCAAAAAGCGCTGACTCGGTCTCTAAAAGCTGCTTCTTTCATTACTGTGGAATGCCACCTGAGAAAGTGTAACGAAGAAGTATTTGAAAGCAATTTATTGTTTAGTGAAAAGTCTGTATACACTATCGGGACTTTAGTGTTAATTTAAACAAATATACATATTTCTACGTCAAAAGATTTCAATACTTTAGTTTAGACGCGTTAGTAAATTATTTCCCTTAGAGCGTAATGATGCATGGGTGTCATTAATGTCGCTTGCAATTGTGTAATGCATTCAGAATCCTTTTACTGTAATTAAAGGTTGTAATCTAGTAAATCCTTACTATCATTACTGATCAAAGCATTAATTTATGTTTCGTAAATGGTTTGTGTAGCAATAAACCTACACCTACCTAAAAATAGTTTTCTGTTTAAAACCTACTTTGCTCAACTTGTTGAACCAAAAACCGTTTTAGGACCTTGTAAAACATCATAAGGAAGGTAAACCGGTACAGTATGAAGCAGAAATTCCCAGCATTGCATGATGCTGTAAAAGTGCAAAAACATACTCTCTTTATTAAACAAAGTATATGTTAATGATTGCATAGGGACAGAAGTTGTTTCGTCTGTATTAAAAATAATGTCAAATATTAGATTCCTTTATTTTATCAGTAAGCACATATGAATAATAGAAATCTCTGTAGATTTGGCCAAAAATAACCTGTGTACTGTACTAAATAACATTATATTTAGTTGTAACATTCCATATGGTATGCCATAAAATGCCTTATAAAAACTATAATAACATAACAAGCACACACTTCTTGAGGAACCATAAGAGTTAGACCAAGTAGAAGAAATTTTATTATTGCGCTAGATATTTCATCATATGTTTTTATCATATAATTTTAAAATTATCAGATGGAATTGACTAACAAATAATAACAATACATTTTTGGTAGGATCTGTTATTATTTACTAATTTCGTTCTTGTTTCAGGTCAATCTAAAATGTCTTCAGTAATTCTTTATAAACAGTGTTCGTGGTAGCTCCAAATCATATTGTGCGTCGAGAAAAAAATAAGGGTTAGAATTAACTAAAATTATTGTGAGTACATACTTACATTACAAAATGTTAGTACTATAACAGGTGATTAAACAACCAACATAGTTAATAGCCTGTGTAGGAAATACTTGTTTAAATTGTGGTCACTGATTTCTTGAACGTTTGTGATATTCGTTGTGAAAGATGGTTTTTAGCAGGTGTGAGAGGTCTGATACTAATTGTTATTGATCAGTGAGAGAGGATTTCTGATTTTCAGGGATTTTTAATGGAGAAGTTATGATGGGGTTATTAATACATTTTTATCTCTTATTTGGACCTAAATAAAGTGTCCTACCAATAGCATAAACTGTTAATAATTGATATTTAAGATGTGGTCATTGGCTCTAAGGGCTCATGGATAACCGTACAGATACAGTAGTTATACACTTCTTAGAACAAACATAAATTACAGTAAATATAACTAACAGATGGGCCAGAATCTTTTTATGGCTACGAGTTCTCTGATTATTATTATCATGTATCATGAAGGAGGACGATACACCGTTTCAGTAAACTTTCTCCTCACCTTTGCCTTTCCATACTGATTTCTCTTGTTGTATTTTGCGTAAAGGTATAGTAAAAAAGGGTAGAATAGTAGAATATGAGAGGTTGCTTTCAATGTAGCGAGTTGCTAGGTTAGTAGTCAAGTTTTAGTTAAAAACATTCTCATTGTGTTACTATTTAAATTTAGCATAGACAATTGTTCGATGCATTAAAGGTTTTTTTCAGACGCTAAATTATACAGCGATACCGTTCTCTATACTTGAGCTTCAATCAAGCGCAGCATTCTTCTTCTGGAACTATACTTCATTAAAAACATTAAATTATATTAAAAAACCAGTAAAATCACAAAACGGTAAAATCTAACCATATTTAATAGAAGCTTATTTTTCTTAGTTGAAAATTGATCGCTAAATAATGAACTTGTTATTTTTTTTGGCACCTAAACAAGAGGATAGGTCTCTCTCTATCTTCAAACTATATAGTGTTAACTTTCTAACATGATAATGATAAATGAGTCCTAAATGTTGTTTCTTTACCGGAAACAAAAATATTTGACAAAATGAGCTGTAAACATGCCAAGCAGTTTCAATACAGCGTACAAATATTATATATTGTTATAGTTACTGAACGTTTCAATCATCTGTGGTTGTGCTAGATTGTTTTTATGTTAAGATCCATTTTAGAGTCATAATTTCGAAAATTAAAACGACAGTCCTTTATGTTATGCTGAATTAATATGTTTCTTACGTATTCCAAACGTATAAACAATTCAACTCACAGAAAAAATCGATACAATCATGAACTTTCCGTAAAAGTATTATTTATTGAGTTTTAAACTGTAGGTAAAGATAATACTTTTGAGCTTTCATAAACAAAGTTCCTGGTAAAGGTGGGAGACTTAGCGGAACACAATAAGGTAATCAGGCGATTCGAGAGAGCTTAGTGCAATAGGACCGGTGCTGCAGAGCTTTAATAACAAAGTACCTGGGTAAAGGTGGAGACTTAGCGGAACACAATAAGGTAATCAGGCGATTCGAGAGAGCTTAGTGCAATAGGACCGGTGCTGCAGAGCTTTAAATTAACAAAGTACCTGGTAAAGGTGGAGACTTAGCGGAACACAATAAGGTAATCAGGCGATTCGAGAGAGCTTAGTGCATATACGACCGGTGCTGCAGAGCTTTAATAACAAAGTTCCTGGTAAAGGTGGGAGACTTAGCGGAACACAATAAGGTAATCAGGCGATTCGAGAGAGCTTAGTGCAATAGGACCGGTGCTGCAGAGCTTTAATAACAAAGTACCTGGTCAAGGTGGAGACTTAGCGGAACACAATAAGGTAATCAGCGATTCGAGAGAGCTTAGTGCAATACGACCGGTGCTGCAGAGCTTTAATAACAAAGTTCCTGGTAAAGGTGGAGACTTAGCGGAACACAATAAGGTAATCAGGCGATTCGAGAGAGCTTAGTGCAATACGACCGGTGCTGCAGAGCTTTAATAACAAAGTTCCTGGTAAAGGTGGAGACTTAGCGGAACACAATAAGGTAATCAGGCGATTCGAGAGAGCTTTAGTGCAATAGGACCGGTGCTGCAGAGCTTTAATAACAAAGTACCTGGTAAAGGTGGAGACTTAGCGGAACACAATAAGGTAATCAGGCGATTCGAGAGAGCTTAGTGCAATACGACTGGTGCTGCAGAGCTTTAATAACAAAGTACCTGGTAAAGGTGGAGACTTAGCGGAACACAATAAGGTAATCAGGCGATTCGAGAGAGCTTAGTGCAATACGACTGGTGCTGCAGAGCTTTAATAACAAAGTACCTGGTAAAGGTGGAGACTTAGCGGAACACAATAAGGTAATCAGGCGATTCGAGAGAGCTTAGTGCAATACGACTGGTGCTGCAGAGCTTTAATAACAAAGTACCTGGTAAAGGTGGAGACTTAGCGGAACACAATAAGGTAAATCAGGCGATTCGAGAGAGCTTAGTGCAATAGGACCGGTGCTGCAGAGCTCTAATAACACAGTTCCTGGTAAGGTGGAGACTTAGCGGAACACAATAAGGTAATCAGACGATTCGAGAGAGCTTAGTGCAATACGACTGGTGCTGCAGAGCTTTAATAACAAAGTAACCTGGTAAAGGTGGAGACTTAGCGGAACACAATAAGGTAATCAGGCGATTCGAGAGAGCTTAGTGCAATACGACCGGTGCTGCAGAGCTTTAATAACAAAGTTCCTGGTAAAGGTGGAGACTTAGAGCGGAACACAATAAGGGTAATCAGGCGATTCGAGAGAGCTTAGTGCAATACGAACCGGTGCTGCAGAGCTTTAATAACAAAGTTCCTGGTAAAGGTGGAGACTTAGCGGAACACAATAAGGTAATCAGGCGATTCGAGAGAGCTTAGTGCAATACGACCGGTGCTGCAGAGCTTTAATAACAAAGTTTCCTGGTAAAAGGTGGAGACTTAGCGAACACAATAAGGTAATCAGGCGATTCGAGAGAGCTTAGTGCAATACGACCGGTGCTGCAGAGCTTTAATAACAAAGTTCCTGGTAAAGGTGGAGACTTAGCGGAACACAATAAGGTAATCAGGCGATTCGAGAGAGCTTAGTGCAATACGACCGGTGCTGCAGAGCTTTAATAACAAAGTTCCTGGTAAAGGTGGAGACTTAGCGGAACACAATAAGGTAATCAGGCGATTCGAGAGAGCTTAGTGCAATAACGACCGGTGCTGCAGAGCTTTAATAACAAAAGTTCCTGGTAAAGGTAGAAACTTAGCGGAACACAATAAGGTAATTAGGCGATTCGAGAGAGCTTAGTGCAATACGACCGGTGCTGCAGAGCTTTAATAACAAAAGTACCTGGTAAAGGTAGAAACTTAGCGGAACACAATAAGGTAATTAGGCGATTCGAGAGAGCTTAGTGCAATACGACCGGTGCTGCAGAGCTTTAATAACAAAGTACCTGGTAAAGGTGGAGACTTAGCGGAACACAATAAGGTAATTAGGCGATTCGAGAGAGCTTAGTGCAATACGACCGGTGCTGCAGAGCTTTAATAACAAAGTACCTGGTAAAGGTAGAAACTTAGCGGAACACAATAAGGTAATTAGGCGATTCGAGAGAGCTTAGTGCAATACGACCGGTGCTGCAGAGCTTAATAACAAAGTACCTGGTAAAGGTAGAAACTTAGCGGAACACAATAAGGTAATTAGGCGATTCGAGAGAGCTTAGTGCAATACGACCGGTGCTGCAGAGCTTTAATAACAATGTACCTGGTAAAGGTAGAAACTTAGCGGAAACACAATAAGGTAATTAGGCGATTCGAGAGAGCTTAGTGCAATACGACCGGTGCTACAGAGCTTTTAATAACAAAGTTCCTGGTAAAGGTGGAGACTTAGCGGAACACAATAAGGTAATCAGACGATTTCGAGAGAGCTTAGTGCAATACGACCGGTGCTGCAGAGCTTTAATAACAAAGTACCTGGTAAAGGTGGAGACTTAGCGGAACACAATAAGGTAATCAGACGATTCGAGAGAGCTTAGTGCAATAGGACCGGTGCTGCAGAGCTCTAATAACACAGTTCCTGGTAAAGGTGGAGACTTAGCGGAACACAATAAGGTAATCAGACGATTCGAGAGAGCTTAGTGCAATACGACTGGTGCTGCAGAGCTTTAATAACAAAGTACCTGGTAAAGGTGGAGACTTAGCGGAACACAATAAGGTAATCAGGCGATTCGAGAGAGCTTAGTGCAATACGGCCGGTGCTGCAGAGCTTTAATAACAAAGTTCCGGGTAAAGGTGGAGACTTAGCGGAACACAATAAGGTAATCAGACGATTCGAGAGAGCTTAGTTGCAATACGACCGGTGCTGCAGAGCTTTAATAACAAAGTTCCTGGTAAAGGTGGAGACTTAGCGGAACACAATAAGGTAATCAGACGATTCGAGAGAGCTTAGTGCAATCCGACCGTGCTGCAGAGCTTTAATAACAAAGTTCCTGGTAAAGGTGGAACTTAGCGGAACACAATAAGGTAATCAGACGATTCGGAGAGAGCTTAGTGCAATACGACTGGTGCTGCAGAGCTTTAATAACAAAGTACCTGGTAAAGGTGGAGACTTAGCGGAACACAATAAGGTTAATCAGGCGATTTCGAGAGAGTTTAGTGCAATACGACCGGTTGCTGCAGAGCTTTAATAACAAAGTTCCTGGTAAAGGTGGGAGACTTAGCGGAACACAATAAGGTAATCAGACGATTCGAGAGAGCTTAGTGCAATACGACCTGTGCTGCAGAGCTTTAATAACAAAGTTCCTGGTAAAGGTGGAACTTAGCGGAACACAATAAGGTAATCGGACGATTCGAGAGAGCTTAGTGCAATACGACCGGTGCTGCAGAGCTTTAATAACAAAGTACCTGGTAAAGGTGGAGACTTAGCGGAACACAATAAGGTAATTAGGCGATTCGAGAGAACTTAGTGCAATACGGCCGGTGCTGCAGAGCTTTAATAACAAAGTTCCTGGTAAAGGTGGAGACTTAGCGGAACACAATAAGGTAATCAGACGATTCAAGAGAGCTTAGTGCAATACGACCGGTGCTGCAGAGCTTTAATAACAAAGTACCTGGTAAAGGTGGAGACTTAGCGGAACACAATAAGGTAATCAGACGATTCGAGAGAGCTTAGTGCAATACGGCCGGTGCTGCAGAGCTTTAATAACAAAGTACCTGGTAAAGGTGGAGACTTAGCGGAACACAATAAGGTAATCAGGCGATTCGAGAGAGCTTAGTGCAATACGGCCGGTGCTGCAGAGCTTTAATAACAAAGTACCTGGTAAAGGTGGAGACTTAGCGGAACACAATAAGGTAATCAGGCGATTCGAGAGAGCTTAGTGCAATACGGCCGGTGCTGCAGAGCTTTAATAACAAAGTACCTGGTAAAGGTGGAGACTTAGCGGAACACAATAAGGTAATCAGGCGATTCGAGAGAGCTTAGTGCAATACGGCCGGTGCTGCAGAGCTTTAATGAAAACGGTAAAGTTTTAACTCCCTTTTAATGAGGATTCAAACGGCTTGTTGCTTTTCAGTAGCTTCGTCACTTAAACAAAGTGTTTCTCTTGGAAAGGAAACTCTCTTGCAAATATAAAATACTCTATTGAAAATCAATTTAAATACTGTTGAGAGTTTGCCATTCATTTATGTGTTGAAATGTTGAAGAGCATCTACGCGTAGAAACTGCACCAAATATGCGTTGAATAGTATTTAACCATTTAAGTGTAAGATTAGTGAACAGAAGGTTTTTTTTTTGTTGCCATTGCAAGAAAACGTGTACCTTGTAAAGTATGTGAAGTAATTAATACAATTTCGAGGAGATTAATTTTAAGTTCTAAGAATCGATACTTATCATTTTCAGGAACCCAAGTACACTGTATATATAATTGGTTCTAGAAATCAAATAAGGAGACTTTGAAGAGAATTTTCAACAATTATTCTATTATAAAGTTTCGCCAAACTTAGCGTGTAAGTAAAATAACACAAAATTAAGAATCAGCTTATTATTTTAACTAATAAATTTATAATGTATTAACCTTATATAACTTATAATTATATTTTATGTTTCATTTGACTATTTTCAAATTTATAAGGTTTGCGTCTTTATATTTGGTTGTTTCGGAATAAAGAAAAACATATTTTAAATTCTTTGAAGTTTATTTTTGACGATGGAAGGATTGTGAAGGAAATTGGATTTTTCGGACATTTTCCATTGTTCAGTGAAACAAAAATCAGTGACACAGCGTAAAATCAGTAACGTAGTGTTACTGGTTTCTAGTTTCACTGAACGATGGAAAATGTCCGGAAAATCCTGTTTCCTTCATATTGTAAATATTTATGCATTCATATTTAAATTTATGCTTTTAAACTTAAAGCAAGAAGTTTTAAGTCAAGTACTCAATTTTCGTGTAAATTATAATTTTCATTCCCATTTTAGTTATTGTAGGATTGTTCAACAAGAGCAAGTTTAACGTCTGCTATGTGGTAATTTTTTCCATGTGAGATTAACATTAAAATATACTTGTTTTAAACATATTTCAGTTTAAATTAATCTACTCTGGTACCAGCAAGGTATAACTTAAATAAATGCACTAGATTGATATTTTATTGTTTTTTATGCTCAGGATAATGTTTTTAAATTATAATTTATGAATGTTTATCTCTTAGTTTGTAAATATATTACTTTATATTTGGCACTGTATTTTTTCTGAGAGTAATTCTTTTGATATGAGTTATTTTTTTCTGTAATATAACTCAATTTTAAATGTATATTTTTATTTAATTAATAATTAACATAAATAAAACTACAGTAATTGAAGAATACTTCAAAACGATGAACAAATAAACATTCACTCCATAGAGTAAATTTGTAGCCCCTACTGAAGTGCAAGAAAACTAATTTTTACTAAAGAATTCCAGTTATTAGGAAGTAATTAGGTGTAGGGAGCGTTGCAGAGAAAATTATTAAGAACATTTTTGATACTGTAGGTCAACAGCTTTCAATGGCTGATATTTAATTTTGAACTAATTTACTTTTAGTAGAGTTAAAGGTTTATGAAATTAGAAATGTAACAGCTTACCCCATTCAACATTACACTAATGTTTAAAATTAATATCGATCATTAATTATTGTATTTATTATTTCTTCACGCAAACCATCTACTAACCGCTTGGAGGCTTCTACACAATTCCTTATGTTCTTGAGTGACTATTCTGGGACACAGATCTCCAGAATCAAGCTACCACCATTGTGAGGTTTGCTGAATTCTGTTTAAGTGGTAAAATTTTTCCGATTCTACATATTGGCGCAGTCTATTATTGCATTTACTTTCCTAAAAGATAAACTTTTTTTTTTTTTTTTTTTTTTTTTTTTTTTTTTTTTTTTTAAATTTAAATTGCTATTAATTTATTATATAGGCTAATAAAAAATCATAGATCGATTTTGAAAAAAAAAATAAAAAGTGTACATCGCTACGGAGTATTGAAGGACTTGACAGAATGAATAATAACACTTTTTCCCGGATTGACTTGCACAAACTGTTACGTTGCTGACCTTTGGCCTTTTGACCCCAAACTCAATAGAGTTCTTCCTTAAACCAAAAGACAGCTCTAAGAGAAAGTATTTAAGAATTTTCTCTCAATAGCTATCCCACAGACGACCAAACATAAAACAATACGATGTTGCGAAGGATATGTTAGGTCCCTAATAGTTAAAATTAAGAAATTGCCTAACTATAAAAAAAAACTATCTATTCTTATATATTATCTACACATTATAAGAACTCCATACCACGCAAAAGGCTTCGCTTATTTTACATAATTAAAGGATTAAGTTCATTTTATTTTGCAAAATATTTTACCGTTTAAATTTAACATGGCATTTTAGCCATTCAGTTGTATTCAGTTAGTTTGCAAATTTATTTACTCCACAATTTTCCCATTACCCATTAATCCAATGCAAAATAAAAGTAACGCTCAGAAAATCTCATAGATCTCGATTTTACTTATATACTATGTTATAGAAATGATGATTTATACCAAATCTCATATCTATGGGCCAGTTCGTTTTAGTAATTCGTGCGAGCAGACATACACATGGAGAGGCAAACAGAGACACACAGAAATTAAATTTTCCAGCCATTTAAAAGGTAACCTTCGCTAAAGGTCAACCAATAAATTCAGTGTAGTACAAATTAAAGTTGAATATACGTATTGCATCCAATGACGCCCACTATAAATATTCATATGATATGAATAAAAACATGTAGTTCTAAAATTTACAATTAGAATGAAATATAAAACACCAATTTGCAAACTCTGTAATGAAATATTTTTTAATTCATGTATGAAAATTTAATAAATTAAATATGTTATCCCAATTGAAAGTATATAAATCTACACCAAACGCAATCAATACTTAAACGAAATGATTGAAAGAGCTTGCCGTAAGCAATTCAGTTAGTTATTGCAACTCACTCTGGTGGAGTATACTGTAAACGATGACATGACAATGCAATTGTAGCCCTTATTGCGATGGACAAGGTGGAGTCAATTAGAGCTATGGGATGATGAGGGGTTGTCGAGGGGGTGGTGACGGGTCGCTACGCGCACGCTCAGACCAGTGTTGTAATCCTCTGGCGGACGTTCAGTGCTCAGTCGGGATCTGGTAGTCATGGTATCCACGGCGGTGTTAGTACTCGTGCTACTACATCTACACGGTATGCGTAGTGTAGTGTGTGTAGGTGTAGATGTAGTGTCCAGGTGTCGTGTAGTGACCAGTGTTCACCTTGTACCCGGCAGCTAGTACGTCCTCAGGATCTGAGAATATCAGTATCGTTAGTGTAAGGCTGAGTTGAGGTGATTAAGTCCCGGCGAAGCACATTTTTAAAATTTAGCAAAGCTTGTTTCCTTAACAAAACCTGTGAGCTCTTAATAAGTATTTAAAATTCTTTACACATTTCCAAAGATTGTGGTTTTTAAATATTATTAACATTAAATGGATAGTGTATAACAACTACCACATATTGTGTTAATTGATTCGAATAAATGTAAAATACGCCATGAAACTTCACTTAATAAGAAGTTCACACACTGAAACTAACGCAAATTTTAGAGTATGTGTAGATCGATCTTAAACACTTTAGATTGTTCTTCATATAATTGCTTAAACTTAAAAACATACAAACAAAGTAATTACATCTTTAAAGATTTCAAAAATAAAGTGGTGTGTATTCGTAGAATTTATTGATTAATTGCTATACGCAGTTAACTTCGTAAGTAAGAAGCTCACACACTGAACATTTCAGAGTTTATCTTGCTAGATCCATCTTAAAAATTTTAGATTGTTCTTTACATAATTCTTTTAACTTAGAAACAACAATAAAGTGACAAAATCTTTGAACATATCAACAGTATATAGGTTGATATAAAAAATTTGTGTTTTTAACGTAATAAGTAATAACATTGTGAAAATTTCAGAAGTAAAGTTGATATTACAAAGTTGTGTTTATTCGTAGTATTAATTGATTAATTGTTGCACTTCGTTAAATTCGTTAGTAAGATGCTCACACACTGAAACTTCTGTAAATTTCAGAGTTTATGTAGATCCATCTTAAACATTTTACAATGTTCTTTACATAATTATTTAAACTTAAGGAACAAGAATAAAGTGATAACACCTTTGAACATATCAAAAGTATAATAGTTGATATTAATTAAACAGTTGTTTATAACATAATAAGTAATAATATCTTTGGAAATTTCAAAAGTAAAGTTATTACAAAGTGGTGTTTATTGGTAGTATTAATTGATTAATTGTTGCAGTTAGTTAAATTCGTTAGTAAGAGCTCAAACACTGAAACTTCTGTAAATTTCAGAATTTATGTAGGTCCATCATTAACATTTTGGATTTTTCTTTACATAATTATTCAAACTTAAGGAATAAGAATAAAGTAATGATATCTTTGGACATTTCAAAAGTAAAGTTGATATTAAAAAGTTGTGATTATTCGTAGCATTTATTAATTAGTCGATGCACTTTAAACGTGCAAATCAACATATTTATATACTGTATCAGAGTATCCCAGTAACATTCTTTAAACTTTAGTGTATAATATGAATATATCTAAGGTATTTCTGAAACGGGACCTGGTTGCTCTGGACAAGCTTGTTTTCATAGGACATCTTTACCGTCTTAACACATCTCCACAAGGTCTTATTTATTCTTAATAGTATAATCAATTTTATTTTGATCTTAAAAGTCATCAAACTTTGGCTTATGACGATTTTTATACAACACTTATTGAGTAATATAAACAAATACGAGAAGCGAACAGTGATGAAAAAAGATAATCGTCTTTCGTTTTGGCTATTTCGTTATAACAATTTATTTATAGGTTGATGTATAAAATAGTTCATCTACGTTCTAACATACGTTATGATGGTTTATATCATTTCCTACAGCGTACATAAGTCTCCAAAAATGGTAATGTACTATCATATATTCTTTACGAGTTTATGTTTAGTTATATTTCCGAATTAAATAATGTGTTTACAAATATTTACGCATCAAAAGGAACATTTCGTAAGAAACCGTCAGTTATAAATTTTCTATTGGTTATGAGATTTTAATGTACTAAAATTTGAGTGCTTTTGATTCATCTTAATCGTATAAGATTGAAGTTAAATTAATTGTAATAAAAAATAATAAGCTGTGTTAGAATATATTACAGTTTGAAATGACGCGAGAATACTAATTAACGTATGTATTATGAATGATTCTCAAAGGTAAACTAAATTAGCTGACTATGTGATAGGAATTCCCAAACGAATGAAATAATATGATAGACTACAAATATTATCTAACATATACTAAGTATTGAAATTTCAGTATAGTTAATTGGTAAATATTTTATGAGTATTTCGTCATGTTATCAAATTGCTAGTATTAAATTTGTATACGTGGTCTTTAAATTAGATATTATTTATATTCTAAAAACATTAACTGCCCTCCAGAATTCATACTTGCATTCCTGTATACAATAACGTATACATAGGAAGTCTATAAAATACTGAAATACTTTTACTATCCGCGCTTGCTCATAAACTCTCAGTCATTGCTGGCTAAGCTTTGATGCTGACAATATTCATACTGTAGTAGTTTTAATACTCATAACCTTACTCATAAGGTTACACATCTAATCTTAATTACTCAATATGAACAAAATTGTTAGAGTAAAATAAAACAAAAATGTTTGATACACAGTAAATGTATTTCTTCCATGTACATAGAATTTTATCAACGTCTCTATGACCTGTTTATCAAATTTAGATATACGTTTTCTACTAATTTTAATATGAATAAGGCTCGTAATTTTTTTCATAAAAAGTGTTTTTAAGCTCTATGAATTTCAAAGAAAACGTAAAGTACCCAAACTAGGTCGAAGCCTAAAAATATTTGTACATTAATCTTATAGTCAGCGTGATTAGTAAACCATATTTAAAAGCAAGGTTGCACTAGTTAACCAACTGATTTTCAGCCCCCAAATTGTGAACTAAATATATGGAAGTCATTTTTATATCTTTTTCATAGTCGTATAGTTTGAAAAGGACAGCGCAAAACGTTCTACAAATTCTGACGGCTATTAATAGATTTCTAACATCATGTATTTGGATTGATAGGATACATAAAAAAAATCCTTACAGGAAAAGTAATCCTACTTGCTTAGTAGACTGAATTGTTTTTGGTAATAACAAGTAATAAGCGTGGACCGAGAATGTTTTTACTCCAATAATTAATTGTAAATTATAGTTCTACTTACTAATTGAAATTGCGTGAAACGAGTTTGAAGTAAAAGTTATTTATTTATAATCTATTTAAATGATTTTTAAATGGGATTCTGAGTGGGTATGAATCATATGGTTGGTATGCAACTGGAAAAATTTACAACAGCGTGCTGGACACAAACGTTTCTTAAGAAACTGTTTAAACATTTTAACACTTTAACTCTTAGTAACCTTAAAAACGTCGAGACCTTGAGTGTCCTTAACTAAGACATTTCTTAAGTGTATTTTCGTGCTTACATTCATGTCTTAACGCTTACGTATGTAAACGTTACTTATGTACTTATGTAGATAATAAATAACGGAGTTGCCGACTACTCTGTTTATATAGCAGAATCTACTACATGAAATGTCAGAAATAAGAATTTCATTTAATTTCAGATATGTGGAAATAAAAAACTTAATGTAATAAAAATACATTTCGTTCTTTTTAGTGTGTTTCCAGTCTTATCTATACTATCTGATTTTATGGCTCCAAAACGTCTAGTCTTAAAACTTTTAGCTGTAGTTATAGTGGCTAGTTTTGACGGTTGCCATATAAATTCCTCAATTATTTTTAACTCAAGCCTTTTAAAGACTTTGAAATAAGTATTTAAAGACGTTTCTTTTGGTGATCACAAAACATGTAGTAAAACAGTGAAGTGAAATAATTGAAAATTTCTTACAATTAACACCACTACGTGTGGAATGCGTAGTATAATTATAGATTATAATTAATTATAATTATAATTAAACCGTCTATAATTTCCACTATAAGTATTTCTGATAACACTTCTGTTAAACCTATCTAAATCCCTAGTCTGGTAAAGCAGGGCGATGCTGCAAGAAGATTGCTTGCAGGAAGTTGCTTACACGAAAACTTAATTTATGTATATTTGATAGATATCTTAAAAGAGACTAATTTTCACTTAAATATATTTATTTTATTTCGTCTACAACCGAATATAGGATGATGATTCTGAAATACTCCTTGAACAATTGTATAATCTGGGAATAAAATGTCATGTTTTGGAAGCTATAAATTACAAATTGAACTTTTTTCTAAATTGCCTTGGATGCGCGAAACAGTGAACTGACACGTTTGGTATTGAAGAGGTGGTGTGGATAGCGAGGGTATTCCGTCATCGTTAGTGTGAAAAACTTTAAATGTCTCCTTCGAACTATACGACCTTTTGACTCTCGTATTTATTTGCGACAATCGGTCATTGTTAGTGTTAGAAGTTTATTTTTTTTATTTTTTTTTACATAAATAAGGAGTATCTTTAAATAGCTTTATAGTGTAAGTAAAGTCAACATTTGTTATTTTCAATGAAATACATACATGAGTTAAAATCGATACACTAATTTGTCCACTTCGTTTTCCAATAGAAGCATGTAACCTAAGTAACTACTTAATTGATGATTTGTAGAATCATTCAAAGTATCAATACAAAACAAATAAGAAAACAGCAACATAATAGACATATGTCATAAAAACATAATGTCATAGACATAACCAACATTATGACGTATGACATAATGTTGGTTATGTCATCAACCAACCATATATGTCATAATCAACACATGGTCATATAAACCACACACACCATAAAATTTTGGTTGAAGTTATTTACCAAAATTCACTTCAGAATTATGTGGAGCGAAGAAAGTAAATGAAAGAATAAAAGACAGATCTTGTTTCTAAACTTTTTTTAACTAATAGCTAGTTTCGTAACGTTATGTTTGTACAACTGGTTTATTATATATAAAGATAAAATTGATGAACATATAATATTCACAAACAATATTACACATCTAGATATAAACAATACATCCATGTTTGTCATGACTTTTCTGCATAGTTCATATTTACTGATATGGCGAGAACAGCAGCTAGGTTTCCCCGCAACATCATTGTATTGTCTGACAAACTCAACGACCTGAACATGAAATACTAAACAAACACAAAAGGCGTTTTCTAGTGATATTCATATTACACCTGTGTCCCACATTATACATCCGGATGGACTAGCATTGTTTTTCGCCTGAAAAGCTACAGTGACATGTGGATGAAACAAAATAAATAATAATTTTCACCAACTGTGCACAAATATGAAAAAAAATATCTTTCCTAGTAAACTGAAACATTTCTATTCAATTATCAAAGTACTTGCAGTGTGAGATGAACAAAAACTTGATTCCCAGAGTAAGACTTCACTTCTACAGGATTTGACTGACTCTATGACTAGACTATTAATCTCCTGCCTGGTTAGCTTGGTGTCCGCTTATTCATCAGTAACTGTTGAACTGAATGTGTACGATTATAAATAAATTCAATTTTCGAGGAATTAGCAGGTAAATAAGCCACACGCACCCGCGTTATACAAACTGATCACATAGTGCACTGTTCCAAAATTATGATTTAATAATAAAATTCCAAGATGTGAATAAATATAAGTATAATAACTAGGTATGGCTTGAACTACTTTAAACAAACAACTTATAATCAAGCGTGAATTTTAAACAAGAATATTCATCGAAATGACGTTGACAGAATAAGATTTGTATAAGTATTCACCCCAATGACCTTTAAAGATTCAAAAGTACCTACAGCTAAGTCAAACTTAGTACGTACATAAGTTTTTTACATTTTTAATTCATTTTTTGAGGGAGAGGCAGGAAAATGTTTTTACGCACACAGGTGTGCTTAGTGTGTACATAAGTAATAGAATGGTATGTTGCAACAATAATGTTACGTCATTGTGGTAAATTAGAAAGCAACATTTTTCTCTAAGTAACTTACAAAATAATAATAATACAATCAAGGACAATCAAATTAAAGTGTCTTTTTATTTTTCAGGGAATAGCTGTTGTATCCCTATTCCACATTCAACGTCTTAATAATACACAAAAAATAATGAAATTGTACTTACAGAACATGCAAATTAAATATAAATATACAGTACATATATCTTTTAAACTAAGATGTATATATTGAATCACCAATAATATTATAAAACATAATACATTTAAGTGTTTTATATTATATTAAAACCCCAAATTGATATATTTCAATTAGTAACCATACCACGAAACATCATAAGACGTCAATCATTCAACCCTTAACGCAACCCGCCTAAACGTAAATATGAGATAGTATTGGAACACATGTTATATAAGTTTTCATAGAAATTGGTGTTATCTCGCAGGTAAACTCCTAATTACCTTCAAACGATTGCCATACTAGGATTGTTATGAGATAAAGTTATTATTGAATATAATGTTTTGAAGGTGAGATTAGCTGAATATGTACCATATAATTATTGCTGTAAATCTTTTGTATGTAGAAAAATATCTAGAAATTCAGATTCAAATTTTGATTGTTTCCCGTAACAGGATACTTTTACGGTTATAGTTAATTTAAATCTTCATTTGATCAGCGGAAAGGCAAAAGATCAGATATAGAACAAATATTTACAGCTCCCAGAGAGACAGAAAAGAAAATGTTCCAGCCTATTGAATAAGAGACTTCAATGATGCTCAGTCAAATTTCATGAATAAACTAATCACTTCATCGAACTAATTCTTGTGTACGAAGAAAAGAGTCATGCAAACTTTAAAATCAGCAGATGAAATTGTTCTCGAAATATTATGTGGATAGTTATAGGCTAAGAATGTAATTAATAAAACACGACAATGCCAGAGTTGAAATCACGAACAACGTATTTGCGTCAATAGTTATTTTTAATATATTAACAAATAATTGTTGGTATATTCAGTGGAATAGAAAAGAAACAGAGGTGGATAGATGAACAGTAAAATATAAGAAAAATTGTTCAAAACCGTCAGTGATAGGTATTAAAACGTACAAAAACATTATTTTCATAGGTCAATGAATTCTAAATATATCACCCTGATTTATGTACATGACTAACGATCAGCCAAATCGTATGGAGAGATATACATCATAGAACTTGTCTACATACAAATCATTCATAGTATTGAAAGACCCTGTAGAATATATCGCAATTCTTAAAAACCAATCCACCAAATATAACACGATTGCCATCAGTCTGTTTACAATTTATTTATTCTATGATTTCCTCGTTGGGATCGTAACGAGACCATTGTAAGGATATTCACTAACGCTCAGCCGATTCCCAAATAGATGTACAATAAAGAACAAGCCGTTCCTTGTATATAAATTTAATAAAGCTTTATGCAAAGCTTAAAGTTTACATGTTTATTCGCTTTTTTATATATCGTGCGGAACTTTTTATTGTAAAACATGACTAAGCTATTTCATAATTATTTTTATATAGAAAGATAAGAGCAATTAATATGACTGAAATAATATTAAGCTTTTCCATAAGGATCTCAGGTGTAAATAAACTATTACTGGAGCTAAAGTGAATAACTGGGGTTCTCTATGACAGGTATTGTTATGACGTAATTCACTTTTCGGGTCCAATACTTCCTATAGATATATATGAAGTAGATGGTATTGCTACCACAATATTCCCAACAAAAAGCTTATCTATAACCAAATTTTTGCAATGGAGGACCATATGATTTCCTTTGAATGTCTGTTCTGTCAAGAACCTAATAGTTAATCCCAAAATTCACAATTTTGGTTTTTCCTCATAGGCTGTTTTTCTGAAAAGGTTTATGTAGAGCGTATGATGCACAATGATGAGCTGTCTCTTGTATATAAGATTACACTCTAAGTAGTTATGTAATTGCTCTACAATATTGTTCTAAAGTTACAAACAGGTAAAACCATAGCTTATGCAGTAGATAGAGATCAAGAAGCGAGACTCTAATCACGTTAATTCTAAACTCTGGAAATAAATTACAGGTAAGTTGTAAAAATAGAAACTGCTCGTTAGTTTCTCAATAGTTTTTGTTCCTCGAAAGTTTTAAATACTTCAAATAAATTAAACACCACATCTTTTAATAAGTGACAAAAACACTTTGTGCTTGATAGCTATAACAAATTTCATGTAATTAAGTAAAACAATTCTAACTTGTGGCTAATCTGGTATCGGTGGAGCGCCACGGCGCGGGCGTTGGCGGCGGCGTGTGGCTCGGAACTGCCGTAAGCTGTGGATCTGTGTTTAACCAACAACAATGCCGAGCGCTTTGCATAATCAACTCCCAGCAATGTTTGTAATGGATCTAGACGCTGATTGAAATACAGAGGTGTGAGTGGTTTCTGATTCCCTTCATAAAATGTATTATCGTCAGATACTTTGTAGTTATTGCAAGTACCGTTCCCTATTTTCCTGTGCGAATAAAACGAATTTGTAGTGTTTATTGTTAAGCCATTTATTGCTGTTTCTTAGATTAGGAAATTGTTCTGCAGGCAATTCACCGTCTTCAAATATTTAATTAAAATTGCGGTCAAATTTAGTGTGGGAAGGTTTTCACACTATCTGAGTTTGAAGTGTCAATCTATGAAACAATCTGTATGACAAGTATGGGACAACAATACAGACTAATTTGATGTTCAAAGCATTAATAACCCAAGTAAGGAACGGTTCAAGATGGAAATGGCCCATTAAGAATTATTGTGTCCTCCTACAAAATATCGCATCTCCTAAATGGAGTCACTAAATGCTAGGGTCTAAAATCTGAACATCTCTGTAATCTCAACGATGGGAGATAGTACACAATATTAGTCTCAGTAACATTATTTTTACATTTAGTCCTTCAATTTGAGTACAGGTTTTAAATCGGTTTATTTTAATAAAGATTTATTAAATTTTTGTGGAAACAGTTCCAAGGTATCATTCGTTATTTTTGCTTTGATTAGCAAAGAAAATTGTTGCTAATGTCATTTGAAAGGTATTGCAAGAGTAATACATTGAAACCATTAATGCCAGAAGAGTATTCAAAAACTCATAAAATAATTAATGCCCGTAATTCTGAATAATATAACAATTATAGTATATATTATACCTTAACAAAATTTATTTTTTTCCTTAAATTAATACAATTAAGTCATTTTAAAAATCTATATACTTGAGGTACTTCTTTTCAATTAGGAATAAGGATTATATGTTCAATATTCCTAATCAGCTATGTATTGAATCGTTTCAATGATTCTCATGTATTTAATGCGAGTTTTATCTATTGTTTTATTTGAATTGTGATGGACAGCCAACATACCTTATTATTTGGTTTTGCAAATTTTAAATAATTGTATTGAATGTGTTTACACAGGCTGTGAGGTAACTATTACCAAAGTCAAAGACGAGAAAATTATAAAATATATATGCTGAGTAGAATAAACACATGTTCTATCCTAAATATTAAAGATAAATTCCTCCTTATAAACTGTCCAAAACACGAGAACTAGCAGAACGTAGGATTAATTTAACTTAGAGCAGAGTTTGAAATCACTTCTAAGTAACCCTAATTTGTGGCCAATTCAGTAGTTCCGGGGTACATTAGCGTTGCTCCGACCCGAACTGCTCCCACACCGCGCAATGACAGTTACGCAAGTTTGACCGTAACGACAACCCTCGCAGCTTAATATGCGGAGGTCGGCTCTATCACTCCCCCGGGCTCACCTACGCTAAATTGGTTTGTATTCGTACCTACAAGAAAGCATAATATAATTAAAATATACGTTAGGTTAAATTTAGGAAACTCTGAACATTTAATAAAGTACCCAACATAAATAGGTATTTTCAAAACTTGTTGCTGTTTAAAATCTGTTTAAAGCGCATTATTAAAGGCCTTCTTACATTGTGCTGTTTTCCATCCGTATGACCGTCTGCCTCTGTGCGAACTCTCGATAGGAAGGTTCTTGAGACTTGAAACATGGCACGTGGGTTGCTATTCATCCAAGAAAGAACTGTATGATTCTGTGGCGTAAAATTAAAAGGAGAGTCCAGCCGTCCGTCTGTCCGTCTCTCTGATAACTCCTGATAAAATCGTCCTTGAGACTTAAAACTTGGTATATCGGTTCATCTTTGTCCAAGAATGAACCGTATGGTTCTGGGGCGTAAAATTAAAAGGAGAACCTAGCCGTCCGTTTGTCCGTATCTCTGATTACTCCTGATAAAATCGTCCTTGAGACTTGAAACTTGGTATATAGGTTCATCTTTGTCCAAGAATGAACCGTATGGTTCTGGGGTGTAAAATTAAAAAGAGAACCTAGCCGTCCGTTTGTCCGTATCTCTGATAACTCCTGATAAAATCGTCCTTGAGACTTAAAACTTGGTATATCGGTTCATCTTTGTCCAAGAATGAACCGTATGGTTCTGGGGCGTAAAATTAAAAGGAGAACCTAGCCGTCCGTTTGTCCGTCTCTCTGATAACTCCTGATAAAATCGTCCTTGAGACTTGAAACTTGGTATATAGGTTCATCTTTGTCCAAGGATGAACCATATGATTCTTGGGCGTAAAATTAGAAGGAGAGTCCAGCCGTCCGTCTGTCCGTCTCTCTGATAACTCCTGATAAAATCGTCATTGAGACTTGAAACTTGGTATATAGGTTCATCTTTGTCCAAGAATGAACCGTATCGTTCTGGGGCGTAAAATTAAAAGGAGAGTCCAGCCGTCCGTCTGTCCGTCTCTCTGATAACTCCTGATAAAAAATCGTCCTTGAGACTTGAAACTTGGTATATAGGTTCATCTTTGTCCAAGAATGAACCGTATGGTTCTGGGGCGTAAAATTAAAAAGGAGAGTCCAGCCGTCCGTCTGTCCGTATCTCTGATAACTCCTGATAAAATCATCCTTGAGACTTGAAACTTGGTATATAGGTTCATCTTTGTCCAAGAATGAACCGTATGGTTCTGGGGCGTAAAATTAAAAGGAGAGTCCAGCCGTCCGTCTGTCCGTATCTCTGATAACTCCTGATAAAAATCGTCCTTGAGACTTGAAACTTGGTATATAGGTTCATCTTTGTCCAAGGATGAACCATATGATTCTGGGGCGTAAAATTAAAAGGAGAGTCCAGCCGTCCGTCTGTCCGTATCTCTGATAACTCCTGATAAAATCGTCCTTGAGACTTGAAACTTGGTATATAGGTTCATCTTTGTCCAAGGATGAACCATATGATTCTTGGGCGTAAAATTAAAGGAGAGTCCAGCCGTCCGTCTGTCCGTTTCTCTGATAATTCCTGATAAAAAAGTCCTTGAGACTTGAAACTTGGTATATAGGTTCATCTTTGTCCAAGGATGAACCATATGATTCTGGGGCGTAAAATTAAAAGGAGAGTAAGCCGTCCGTCTGTCCGTCTCTCTGATAACTCCTGATACATCGTCCTTAAGACTGAAACTTGGGGTATAGGTTCTTCTTTGTCCAAAGAGGAACCGTATGATTCTGGGGCGTAAAATTAAAAGGAGAACCTAGCCATCCGTTTGTTCGTATCTCTGATAACTCTTGATAAAATCGTCCTTGAGACGTTAAACTTGGTAAAGACTGTAGGTTCATCTTTGTCCAAGAATGAACCGTATGGTTCTGGGGTTTAAATTTAAAAGGAGAACCTAGCCGTCCGTTTGTCCGTATCTCTGATTACTCCTGATAAAATTGTCCTTGAGACTTGAAACTTGGTATATAGGTTCATCTTTGTCCAAGAATGAACCGTATGGTTCTGGGGTGTAAAATTAAAAGGAGAACCTAGCCGTCCGTTTGTCCGTATCTCTGATAACTCCTGATAAAATCGTCCTTGAGACTTTAAACTTGGTATATAGGTTCATCTTTGTCCAAGAATGAACCATATGATTCTGGGGCGTAAAATTAAAATGGAGTAATGCCGTCCATCTGTCCGTATCTCTGATAACTCTTGATAAAATCGTCCTTGAGACTTGAAACTTGGTATATAGGTTCATCTTTGTCCAAGGATGAACCATATGATTCTTGGGCGTACAATTAGAAGGAGAGTCCAGACGACCGTCTGTCCGTTCCTCTGATAATTCCTGATCAAAAGTCCTTGAGACTTGGTTTTTAGATTCATCTGTGTCCAAGGAGGAACCGTTTGATTCTGGGGCGTAAAATTAAAATGGAGTAAGGCCGTCCATCTATCCGTCTCTCTGATAACTCCTGATAAAACTTCTTTAAGACTTGAAACTTGGTGTATAGGTTCATCTTTGTCCAAGGATGACCCATATGATTCTCGGGCGTAAAATTAAAAGGAGAGTCCAGACGTCCGTCTGTCCGTTCCTCTGATAATTCCTGATCAAAAGTCCTTGAGACTTGGTTTTTAGGTTCATCTGTGTCCAAGGATGAACCGTATGATTCTGGGGCGTAAAATTAAAAGGGAGTATGGCCGTCCGTCTGTCCGTGTATGTAGTAACTTTTATTAGGTTTAGAAGTCCTTCAGAATAGAAACTTGGTATAAAGTTTCCTCTTTATCCTTATAAGAACCGTATAATTCTGGGACGTAGTAGTAAAGGGGGGAGGGGGTAAATCGATCCAATGGTATTTATGATTTTTTTTAGTATGAAAATGGCTTCCATACATTTTTTGTAGAGCTAACTAACTTGGTAACGTGGAAAACACAAAAGAAACAAGTTAGTTAGACTGTACCGCTCGCACCGTAAACAGTCACGATTAAACGCATGCAGTTTTCAGTTACTTATAAACACAAAGGTTGACGTTACTTTGTTGGTTTATACAAAGTCTGAACATTTTAGTTTAACTTCCAGTTTCACCTGCTATAAAGGAAAGGGACTTTTTAATTGTGTTATATTTTACTAAGATTACGGATTGACGAAATTGCGGATCTCACATATGGTTGAGCGTTTAGCACACTCTCTCCCATCATCTCAATAAACGATACCTTTACCATGAATTAACTTTGATGGCTGGAATTTGGTGTTAGACTCCAAAACATTTTTTATTAATATCAACACTGAAAAGGATAAGCTATAGTCCACTAGGTGTCGCTCTTTGGACCTTGATGTCATCTGCTGTGGGTTGAACGCCAAGCCTACAAAGTTGACCCAAAGCCAGACGTAATTTTAACCTTGTTTTAGCTTATTAAAAAAAATTACATAAGAGGATAGAATAAAACTTTTTAATTTTAAAGCTCAGTAGCAATGATAATATATGTTTAAATTTATGGCTATAAGCTACAGCCTGTATAAATATATGTATTATTCAACCACAAAAAGAATATAAATACTAAAACTTTCTAATCATATTATATCTGATTATTATAACTTGGAAGGGGCTGGCTGGGATATAAGTGTATAAGAATATATTATATACTCGTATGTACACATTAAAATTTAATTACACCATCAGCGTGATCTTCAGGCAAATTCAATTAGCTTTGTGCTTTACGGTGAACCGTTCAACACTGTAAATAAACTTGTACCTATAAGCCATTTTACTGCATATTGCAGGGACATCAATATTAGATGTTATGATGAAGTCCGTCGGGCGTTTCATATATTCTATTTACTTTCGGTGAAAACCAGAATGATCATTTAGTTTATATGAAGTTTATCACACTGGATAAAATAAAACTCTGGATCTCTTCTATCCAAGTCTGAAAAGTTGTTAATTATTCATTTAGGCATAAACGTACATAGTAGGTATTGAATAGCTATCACTTCTTGGAGCAATCTTGTAATTACAGCCGATAGTACGATGTGCTGTTGGGATGAGAAAAAAGTGTTTTTGGTCTAAAGTTAACGGTTCGACAAAAGTGTCGAATATAACTTAATGTGCTACTTAATATGAGTTAGGAGATATTTATCAAGCCAAGCAGTAAATAAATACCATTTTTACAAAATTTTCATTTACTATGAAAATTTGAAGGTCCATTTTGAATACATAATATTTTAATAAAGCGTTGAATTAATCGTTTACAGTCAGCTGTTGGTCTGTTTTAGAAAAGTACTCATCTCAGGCTGATTTCGAGAATTCATTAACAATACAAAATACGCTTAACATAATTCAATAATTTAAATATTATATGAATAGAACAAATTGGAGATTTGGTTTTGTTTTGTGACTAATTAGACTGTTTTGTTCTCTTAACAATAGGTGATTAGAGTGTTATTTAAAAGTACTATTTAATTATTCACAGTTAAATGCATTTTTCCAGTTGTATTCATAATCATCCTTTACAAAAAGAGCTGATGTATTCCCAATGAATTTGGTCAATGTTACCACTCTGGTAAACGCAGTGTTAATATGTCGGCTATCTTCTTTTTATTGCTCTGGTAACCAGCTGCTTCCAGTAATGTAAGGGAGGGGGGGGTGTTGTATGGGTGGTCCTGATTGTCTATACTTGGGATCACATAACTTTCAAATTTTAAATTGCACTATTTCAGAATATCTGAATAATTATTTAAGGAATAAATTATTAATATGTAATTAATTTTTCAATATCCGTAAAATCAAATTGAATTAAATTCATTTATTTCACAATGGAAATTAACCTTTTTTCTGAACACCCATATAGCAAGATCCCATGTATACAATACTATTTGTAATACGTATAATCGCCCAATTAAAGTCCAAATAAATGAAACCAGTTTTAATAGAATATAATTAGCGTATGAAGTCTGCTAGTACTGTTATATTTATTATTGTAACTTCGGTGTTGTGTAATATTGTTGCATATATGGCTATGTGAATGTGTACGTGCGCGCGCGCGCGCGTGTTTGTGTACATGCTGTATATTGAGCATTGATTCCAAAAAGTTTCATTATTAAAACAAGCGATAAGATTATAAAACATTTTGTCATATCTTTATAAATCTATCCATATATTGTTACTATATCCTTAATTGTGTTAAGTTCCCTATGTAGTAAATGGTGTGCGGATGCATTCTCAGTCAAATATTAAGTTATATATCCAATTATGAGAATAAAGATGTTTTCAATGCTTTCAATTCCCAATGTCTTATTAAACTTGTAGTGTGTAGCGTGTTAATATTATTTTATTACCCTGAAATAACCATCAACACGTGCTTGTATGAAACTTTTAAAACCCATAATGTTGGAGTTTAAAGGTTACAGTGTTTGAGTTCCGCCGAGACATGAATTAATGATCCACAATATCAGGGTTTACGCCGTGCTCCCCCCCTCAACCCTCACCCCGCACTTCGCTGCACTTCCAATCAGTCCATTCCCACAGAGAATTTCCGAATCGCATTGTTCATTCTTTCATATATAAAGTAGGGTGTAACGTGGGCTGGCACAGGTACTACGTGTACGTCTATTTTTTTTCTTCAGTATATGTTCTATAAATCTGCGAAATCGTGAGTGATTTAAGCCCTGGGGTATATTTTTTGAATATAGAATTTGTACATAAGTCAATCTCACACAGTTTATTGTTTTCTTACGTTTTGCTTGGAAGCTAGTGACACTTTTTAAGGTTTTTAAACAGTATGAAGTCAACTCATTTTTGAATACAGACTAAATATGAGAAGTCAATTAATCTAGTATATATGGTGTGGAATGAACATTTACACAAAGGGAACTCCAGCATATAAAATCCAGTAGTTAGAATAGATTAGTTGACTATTAGCGCTATATTATGTAGATTAGTGAGCCCAGGTACGAAATTTGCGCGGATATAAGTCAGTAACCATTGATTGACGTTGTTCCTTATTATTCGTACAATCTTTTTTGGTTTCATCCGTACAAAATAACGCTGTGTAAAATGAGTTGCGTGTAAAATCCTTTATGTACTGATATGATAATACTAACTAATTACACCCTCATTCCGTATAACAGTGACTGACAAATTAAACCATTTACACAGTTACATATCTTATAACCGAAATAACAAAAATTTACCATTTGCAGATGAATTTCAAAATTAAGTAAACATGTTTTAGGTTATCATTTAAGTAACGTGCCAAACCGACCTGATACGGTAAAATGAAATTTATAACGCCAAACTGTCTAAAACACTAATCTATATTACCTACTGTGGATAAAACTCGTCACATATAAATCTTCTAACATCCTTTTTATTCCTGAATTATTTTATACTATAAATTGAATGTGTAAAACCCATGTTTTTCATAAACTAACATAAAAGTTACGAGTAATATTATATTCATCTTTTCATTCGTCAAACTATATAAGAAATCCAATATTTTTACCTTCTTAATTCAACAAATAAGTTCCACCTTCATACTGCAGCAGTACCAGTGACATGGGAAATAACAATAGTGGAATTGACAGACTCTAGAAATATGAATGTACGTCTTCAGTGCAACTCATTAACTAATTTTTCAGTTCCTTTGTTTATTTACCACATTATAGATTATAATTAAGTGATAATAATGAAATATTTTTTGATAAAAATGGTCACATTTTAATGATTCGAATATTTGGAAAAGCGAAGCCATTCAGTAATCAAAAAGACTGATTTACCATTAAATAAAACAGGTTAACAATAGGTATAGTCATAACTCAAATTACCTTGCTTAAGCTACTTGTTTAAGATATCTATGCAAAATTTCTACAATAGTGACTGTTTTACATTCTGGTAATTTATTGAACAACCAAATTTGTTGATATTTATAGCTTTTATAATACTTATCGAGTCTAATTCAAGGTTTGCTCTGATTTCCTTTTTGTGTTCTGTTATAACTATATATTAAACATTAATCGTCAAAATAATCCAGATTATTCTTTAAAAAAATTAACATTAAGATTATTATAATTACAAGTCATAGTAATTTGGGTAAAATGAGGGGAGAATTGTCTATATGAGTCAGTTAGGGGTAAACCAGCAATAATTATAAGTTCCTGTTTCTGCCACATAAATACTTTTTAGGCTGATACTGATTTCATAGGTGAATCCCATTGGTCAGTATGAAAAATTTCCCATAGTATGCCATGATTATTTGGAACTTACGTTTTTTTAGTTTTCTCAGAAGAAGATTACGGTTGCTAATGTTTTACACGTATTATTTATATGTTCATCCCAGCAAAGTTTGGTATCTAAAGAGATCCCAAGAAGCTTAATGGAATTCAAACAATCATCATCTAGGTTAGCATAGTTTCTCATTGAGAATATTATACATCTTCAGTCTACTGAAATTAAACACTAATTTATTTGCCGAGTACCAAAGAACTATTGAGTTTTGCCTTAACATTAACAATATCTACATCTGAGTGGACTAAAGTAGTATCATCAGGATACAATACAGAAAACAAAGTCACGTTAAAGCTAAATTCGTTAAAAAAATACATTCATTCATGTTGTAATATTATTTGACACACAAAAATTTTTTCAATTTTAATGTAAGACAGCAGTTCATACATATCCGCACTTTTATGTAAAATGTAATATTATAATATTTAAGTTAATAGGATTTAGATAAAAAAAATTACCGTTTTAATTTGATGAGTTTCCAAAGTACAAGCTCAATTATTTTGTCGGTATTCTGTTAGTAAGTTCTTAAACAACTGATACTTATAACACATAGTTAAATATAAACAATAATTGTTATTTTTACACTAATCCTATACAAATCATCCAGCGAGTAACTCAGCATATAATATTTCCTTACTTTTACTTTATTTCGTCATTACAGAATTTAAATAACTAAGGCATTTCTAAATATATTACAGTGCACAAGTATAAAAAAATAGCAACTCTAGTCATGGTCAGGCTCTGATAAACCAATGTTCCTCTATTTTGAGAAAAGTAAAGAAACGTATCGTTCTACAACCTTTTACACGAGTTTAGCTGTTTTGAAGTAGTGGGTAGAGGTGTGAAGGAACTGTGTTTGTTGTGAAAGTGGAAACCTCCCGAGACACGCTTAGGAGTAAGAGGGTTGTTTTGTGTGGTCGAGGGAGTGAACCTCTCTGTACTAATGGATGTTTTATCTTTGAACTCAAGTATGTCTGTGTATTGTGTGCCTGTCGTGTGTTTCAACCTCTAAATGTATGGGGTTGATATTGGGACAGTGAGATATGCTGGTAATATATGTGGAAGTATACATAGTAATGAACCCTTAATATAATATGTAACATTAGTTATTTAAGGCATGTTAGTTATGCTATAACGGGAGAACCGCATAAATAGTTTTTCGTTTTAGTATTTGTAATAATATCCCTCGCAGTTTATTAATCCAAATTTGTTATAAAGGATTTCTAATTTATTTCAAATGAATCGCAATAATTACAATTCTCTGAATATTAGCTAGAAACTGTTTTAGAGAAGCAATGAATACCTTCCTTCACCAGTACATTGACATGGTTTTAAGAAATGTCTGGTTTACATTTTCTACTTGACTATGTGAGGATTATGGATGTTATCTCCTTATAAATATTGTTTATTCCATTAATACAAACGTAAAGTGCTATTATATGTTATTTTAATCACCCTCCCTAATTAATGTATATTAATGCTTTTATATTAATATTATAATATTTATGTTACAGCCAGCGACACTCTAAGGGAAGACCATGAAGACACGCAGGTGAATATATTAAAAGTTATACTCAAGAACAATAATAAATAACATATGTAAATATTAATGTTATTTTACTGCTATTCTGTTTAATTAGACGCGTTTAATCAAGTCTCTCAGAATTTAGCCTCCTTGCAAAGTAAATATTTTTCCAGCCTAAAATGTGTTTAACTCCAATAAAATTTTTGACTCTCACTAGATCACAGCCATACTGGAAGCAAAATTTACGGACCAATGTTACACACAATGTTTGGAATGTATGTCCCTTGTTAGTTTGATAATTTTTACTTTTATTAAAACTATGTTTTTTGAAAATGGTTATTAAAAATTACATAGTCAATGTGCTGTAAAGATGTTTACATAGTAAACATAAATCTAGTACTTCTAAAGAAATATCTAGTGTATGTTACTTTATAATAATTGTTTATGCAATAATTGTTCACGACTAAGTTTTTTATTTACACAGGAATAATAAAACTGTAAAATGTACTAGTAATTGACCAGACCATTTTAGCGACGCAATAACAATTGACCTACAGCAGGGTGAGATGATACACCAAACAATCAAAGGTGTAAAAGGGTAACTCGTTTAAGCCACCCTTCCATGTTTAACCCAATTACTCGTTTGAAATATTCATTGAGGGATGGCGAGCTGCTGGATTAACTAGGGGTTTTGCCAAACCCTTTTAATTACGCTAACTTTTTGTTTTTGTTTCTTCTGTTACCTCTTAAACAATTGGGGTTTTTGGGAATTTAACGTGTAAAATACTCAATCATGATTTAAGATATAAAGGACGTAGTAAGGATTTATATTTCCTAAACCATTAATAAATGATCATACACTAAACCTTCATTATGATCGTTTGACACTCTAACGTAAAGCTATTTTTTCTTGTTTATTTTATGGTACGGAAAAAATTACGCTGGAAATATTGAAAAATCATAATTGTACATGCATTTTAATTTTTTTCACGAGACTTTTTGACATTTAAGATACCATCGTCAGGTGTGTTGTTGATTAGTATAAAAATTACAATTATTGGAAAATTGTGAGTTTTCTTTTATAAAAAATAATAAAAATAGTTTTTTGAATAAGAGCTCCTTCTTCATGTACATGTTGAGTTAAGCTCCAATTCACCTTCCTCTTAGTGCAGTCTGGGATCTGACGCTATTACAGACTTGACTCCTGAAATTTGGAGTCATGTTCGTCTGAAGAGATCCAAAAAGGTCGGCAAAGAAGAAGCTGAAAATTAAATCTTTCCTCTGTTTTGAAATCAGATATAGCTAGACCACAAGATAGAGTGCAATATTATTGAAGAGGTATTCTCATTGTCTCATCAAGTGCACAATTGAGTGCATTGCGATGTGATAGACACGATCTCTAAGAACGGTTGTGCAACTGAGTTATCCACACATAGAGTACACTTTTTATGGTGGGAAAGATTCCACCATAAAATGAATTACTGTGACTTGATTCTACGTAGATGTTGAATTAAGCTCTAGTTCACCTTCCATAGCTATTGTAAATGTTGAAAATTGAAACTGTTATAATATTTTGTTTGGTACTATAATATTTTTACACACAACGTAGCCATTTTGGAAAGGTTTATTTAATATGAATGTTAATTTTAGCTCCAGTTCACATTCCTTTCTATGCAGCGTCTGGGATCTCTTACTGTTGGAGACTTGACTCCTGGATCAGGTGCACAGTTGAGTGCACTAAACCTATGTACATAATAGGTCTAAGGTCTAACATACGTACGTATGTGTAGTAACATGTGTAAAATGTTACTAACACTATTTTTAAGAACAAGTAATAAGTTTTCGTTACATAACGTAACCATGGTAGAAAGAATTTATTTAATATGAATGTTGAGTTTATCACCAGTTCCCTTCCTCTTAATGGAGAGCTTTAAAAAACTGATGTTGTTATAGACTGAAGCTTATCATTCATATTAAACCAACCCTTCCCATGTTACGGTACGAAAACTTGGTTGCTCCAACGTGCTTATAGACCGTGTTAGTAACATTTAGAACTTCTTTGTTGCCAAACTTTTTTCGGATCTCCAGATGAGCATAGCTCCAGACTCTAGGAGTCAAGTAATGTAATAGCGTAAGAATCCAGACGCTGCACTAAGAGAAAGGTGAACTGGAGCTAAACTTAACATTCATATTTTATGTTCCATCAAAGCCTTTTTCACTTTCATAAACTTTATTGGAATTGCTTAATGCAAATTACATTTCATTACTGAACATTGGTAGCGTTTGTTAGGTTAACATTAGTAATATTATGTGAAGCACTTCTGACGGATTTATTTTTAATTCATAGTAAAACACGTTATTTCAAAATTTCTCACGCTACAGGAAACTTCAGTATTTTTAAATGTTTTATTTTAAATATTTTTAATCTTTAAATTTTAATATTTTTCTTCTATAATATTAAAACCCTTCATAGAGTTTTTTGGGGTGAATATGCTGTTTTAGTAACCTGTTAATAAAATAATATTTACATTCACGAAATTTGCCTTATAGTACAGATAAAATGGTAAGACTGCGCATGTGTTTGCTGTCTTCAATAAATATCTTACTAGATACACTTTAATATTATTGAAACGTTATTTGTACAAAGGAGTTTATATGACGGATTTTTATGCTTACATGCTATATTTTATGCTTAGCAATTTAAATATTTGCACATCACGTTCTTGAATATTTATTATTATAGAAATATTTACAAGTATTTAGTCCAATTAGTTTCTAAAAAGTAAGACAGTACAAGTAAATTGTTTGTTTGTTTTATATTAGTTGTTATAAGTATAAAACGTTTGCATGATTGTGAAAGCGCATTTAACTATTTATTGTAATAGTTTTCATTTAAAATACTTGAAACTGTGACTTTACAAAATAATATAAAAGATTTGTAGATTGAATCTGAATTGAATTGCCATAACGTATAAATTTCGGTCAGTGCATATTCCAATCAGTTAGATATTGTGGTATTATACGTATTCTAACTCGGGTTTCTGCTATGTTGTAGCACTATGCCCTAAAATTTAGTATGGCAACTATTTATAATTTTTTCCATTTAAAATTCTAACGAAAACGATTATTTTAAAACGTGCAAGAGCTTGGAACCATTCTAGAATTTCTTTCAGTAAATTTTAACAATGTTTTTAAATCATTAAACGACTGGTATTATGCTTATACGAGGTATGAATTAAATTTTTGTATATCATTGCGTAAATTATATATCGCATAAACTAGTTGTAGCTTAATAGTTCTTTCAGAAACCTTTAAGAACGGTGAGTATATGTGTTATAATAAAACAGTGACAAATTCTAGTTTTGTTGTTGCAGACGATACCTATTCTCAAGATGTCACCGGTTCATCAGACTGATAGTAAGTAAACTTTTACCAAAACTCCAACAGCATCTCACTCGTACAGAAATAATGTTTATTTTTCGGCTTTGTCTATTGGATGAACATTTTTTACGAGTTTTAAAAGTTATTTTAAACGTTTCAAAGATCATTACTCTAAGATTTTTATTTGAAATTTTTGTCATACTGAATTATATTGAAATTTCTCGGTTAGTAAATTACTCACTGTGCACTGTATACTAATTACTTTGTACATATATTAACAGTATACTACACTTTGTGTTACACATTTATTTTTGTTTGAGAGATAAAGATTGATGAATTATTCAACAGTGAAAGCAACTTATTGTATTTCTCTTATCATTTACTTTGTTAAATGTTTTGCTAATATAGTTAACACATTTTAACGGTAACTTTCTTTATTTAAACCAGTTTTTAGGTTTCATTTAGGAATGAATTGCAAGTTTTTTTAAATTAATTTGCTTATACAAATGTTTAATATAGTCTAGTAACAATTTGTAATAGTCTAGAGGTAATGTGTAATAAAGTCATGTATTATTGGAATTCGAACAGGATACAAAGAGACTCATATTATATGATTTTAGTTTTCTATGGTTATAAATAGGATAATAAATCCTTCTTTAAGTTTAAATTGTATTATGAGGAAGCTTAATTTGACCTTATCGGTAGCAGTTATTTCGTCAGTTATTTATTATATAGAGCTTTCGTCACTGCTCGTTTCCGCTATTTTTATTTTTTAACTTTTTTTGTATATAGTGTCCTCAATACAGGCACAGCCTTATGGTGTACCTAAATTTCCCTTATTGTATACATTTATTGGCCTAATTATTAGTTTAAAAAAAGAAAGAAAAAACCTAAAAGGATGTAATCTGGTTTTTATATTTTATTGCTCTAAGTACATAATTTAGAAATAAAATAAGTAGAAAACATTTTTTTTGTATTTCTTTACTGCTATTGTAAATACGATATGTAATAGTATTATTTATTACTAAGCACTGACAATAATATTTGTTTGTAATATCGAGTTTTGTTATTTTGGGGAAATAAATGATTTATATTATTATTATAGTTAACTTGCTCTCAAAATTTTTCTGTCTAAACTGAACGCTTGCTTTGCTACTTTAGTGATATAAAAATAGGTTAATACCTTATTTTAACACGGATCTCTCTTAGACATGGTCAGATTTTGTTAATGCTTAATGTACGTATTGTGGTTAATTCAAAGAATTGTAATTTCTATGTTAATTAGTTAGTGTATTGTTGTGGTTTATGAAGTGTTTTATCTCTGTTGCAGACAAACAAACGAAGACATCACCAAGAACACGTCAGTCTCATGTAAGAAGAAATAATTTATTACAAATATATTTATTTGGCCATGGAGCTGTATTAAGTTACAACTTAAGATATAGTACGATATTTAATTTACCCAAAAAAATACTGTTGAAAGCTATTACATTTTTATTTTTAAACGTTTTTTTAAAACTATAAATATGTATATTTTAAAGTATGCAGTGTAAAAATAAAAATATAAAAACTAAATTAAACGAATAAATATATAGATCTGGAAAGTATTCTTTCAGTTAAACAGCGTTTAATTTCGGCCCATTGCCATCCACTTCTTGACTGGAGATATTTTGTATGTTTTGTACTTCCGGCCATGCAATCTACTTCCGTTACAATGCATTTCCATACCGGTAGTCTGCTTAGAGCATAATACACAGATCACGTCAAGTTTACTTGTTCAAAGCATAAGCCACGTGTATTTGAAAATGTTATCGCGTTCCATCCTATCAGGAAGTTTTGAACCATAAAACATAGCTTTCTAGGTGTTTCTAGTTTGTTATATGCTTTCTAGAAGATAAACACCTAATGGTTGGTTTATCTGCATAAAATAATCTTTTCTCTGTTAAGAGCAAGAGGAATATTGTGTTAAGCTTCATCGTTGTAGGACATTGAGAGGAACAAAAGTATTTTTTCTACAGGTTCAAACCCATTTTAAATCCTAATCATGGTATATATTCATGGAAAAACTTTTTTATTTGTCTGTTTAGAGCAGAATACATGTTTGAGAAAAATTTAATCTGTCTAGGATATATTGAAGTTGAAAAACAAAATATAGTTCTTCTATAGTTGTAACCTTTTTTACGATTTTTCTTTTTAAGTCACGAGACGTATGATTGTCAAATTTAGTCTTTGTAGGACATCAGGAAGTTTGAAAGTCAAAAATACAGTTTTTCTAGGGGTTGTAACCCCATTTCAACCCCTGTGGGTGTTCAATATTCAATAAAATGCTTCAGTTGTTCTCATTTAAGTCCTGAGGCAAGCGTGTGGCACATTTCAACTTTCCGAGATATCAAAGTTGAAAAATTAATGAGGTGGAGTCAGTGAGTTACTGAGTGATTGAAAGCACTACGCTTTACGCATTAAAGATAAATCTTTTTTACTATCAATCACAACATAAAGTGACATAAGAAATTTTGTTCCCAAGATATGAACTAAACTGAACTGATGTTTGAACTAAAATATTATTATTGTATTGTTTATCTTTAATTTATAGCTATCCCTTATTATTTCGTATGATAGAAGATAATTTACGTACAGTTATTGTTATTAGCCAAAATAAATTGTTCGTGGTGAAGAATGAACAAATTAATCAAAATTCAGTGTCTCACTCAACACGACGTTCAGTTGCTTTGCGTGCCGCAGATTCAACTACCTGCCGGGTTCTTGGCCGCCATATTGATTTCTTTGACATAGCCGACTCGCCGCTTGTGCTACATCTCTTTACCCGGTTGAACTGTGGCAAAATATTTAAACTCGTGTCTGTACATTAAATTTTACTAAAATATAATCATTGTTTCTTTATACTTTACACACTATAAGCCATGTTCCTTTGAAATAAAATATTCAGTTTATGTAAACAATTAGGATAAAATGCTCAACCCATTGAATAGTTGGAAAAATACAATTTAATGTTGTTTTGACACATTTGAATTATTATCGACTACGTTTCTTGAGCCGAATTTGTAAGAGTGAGGAAATATAATGTCACAGTTGTAGTGTAAGTAGCATATTGGATTAGTTATAAAAATATTTAAATTTAATTTTGAGCTTAGCTCCAGTTCACCTTTGTTTTATTGCAACGTCTGGTATCTGACACTGTCTCAGACTTGACTTCTGGGTTCTGGAAGATGTTCGTACTAAGAGACCTAAAGAAAGTCGACGACGAAGAAGCTCAAAACAAATCATTTGTTTTGACATCAGATACACCTATAAATAGTCGAAGTGGTAGTCGCATTGTGTTATCAGGTATATAATTGAGTGAACTACGATGTGATAGACACGACCTCTAAGCACGGTGGACTTCAGACGAACATGACTCCAGATTCCAGGAGTCGAGTATGAGTGTCAGATATCAGACGCTGCAATAAGAGAAAGGTAAACTGGAGCTAAACTTAAGATTCAATTGAATAAATCCTTCCTACCATAGCTACGTTATGTGTAGAATTTTTAATACTAACGACTTGTTTGTTTCCAGAAAATAATGACTAGAGAAGATGAAGATCTTTTAGACTTGATGGTACGCATTGCCGAAACCCCAGCGGAATGGGAAAGAATTCATAAAGTTCTCAGTAAGTAGTATTATTTAACCGAAAATACATCTTAAAAATTCAATCTTTATCCATTTTGAGAAACAATAATAACACAATATTACATTATTCATTATTATGTTTATATATCATGCCAATGTTATTGACTTAGTAAGAAAACATCTAATAATGGTTTAGTAATAAAACGTTCTGTGAAACAAATTCTGTTAATTTATGTTATTGAAATTTAGTACCAATCACAACATATTTGAACAACGTAAATAGAATCAGAACATTTAAACTTTTATTAAGTTATCAGTAATAATCGTTACATACATGTTGTAAAATATTACATTTTACGTTTCGAATGAATCATTATTAGGTTTACATAAAATGTTCAAGAGTAACAATACTTCCCAAAATTACTGGCTTAATACAAACATCCTCAAACAATGGTTTAGCAATAAAACGTTCTGTAAAACGTTCAAAATGTTATTAGTGAATATAGTACCAATTAAATATATTTTAATAACGTAAATAGAATCAGAACATTTAAACGATTATTAAGTTATCAGTAATAATCGTTACATACATGTTGTGACAATATTACATTTTACGTGACGAATTAATCATTATCAAGTTTATATAAAATGTTCAAGAATAAGAATACTTCCCAAAATAATTGGCTTAATACAAACATCATCAAACAATGGTTTAGCAATAAAACGTTCTGTAAAAACGTTCAAAATGTTATTAGTGAATATAGTACCAATTAAATATATTTTAATAACGTAAATTTAATCAGAAAATTTGTACAATTATAAGAGCAATACACCTCTCTAGTAGATGATGACGTGACATAGATTTTTATACGGTTCATTAATAATAACAAAAGTAAAAAATAAAAACAAAACTTCATGAAAAGCGTTGAGGGGATTCATATTACGTTCCAATATTTTTCCAAAGTGGGAGCTAACTCATAAATATTTCATATTTAGTTTAAGAACATTGAGATCTCTTACACAAATATGTTACAGTATATCAATTCTGTAACATATTGCAACCAACGCGGTTGAATGTATGAGTTTTGTTAACTCCATAACCAGTTACTTATCAGTTTTTTTATTAATAAAAGCAAAAGAACCATGCCCGATACGCTTGTAACATTGACTGTTCTGACCTTTGAATTATTACAAAAAAATATAGTTTTTTGTTATAAAATCTGCAACAAGAGAAAATTCGCTACTTAAAACAATAATTATTATAAAATTGTATTTGACTCCAGCAAACCTGTCTTATGAGGTTATAGATCACTTCCAGAAACGTGATACAATTTTATTTTCCTCAACAGAATAGTTGAGGCAATTGTTAAAAAGTATGTTTTATTTTAATCTTCTCTTACTTTCTTTGTACATAAGGTATTTTGATAATTTATATGTTGTTTTTAATATCTAAGTGGAGAAATGTGTCCACCCGGCGGGGAAAATGTATTTGATGTATTACCGTTATCAATCATATGATCACTATTGATTTTTTACCACGACAACCTCCACCAGTAGAACCGTTGATTAATAGTCCCCATACTACACTGAGGTTATACTCTTGTTATACTTTTGACGATATAATTTTACTTCTGAGTTACACATTACAAAGTAGGAAAAATACATACGGAAAGTATAACTACCAAGCGGGTTTATATGTATTCTTATAACATATAGAATTACATAGACCTTTTTCGAAATATTTGGTACAATATATTGGAATAGAATAACCAAAAACCGTAATATACGTGTAGATAGTAGGTGACTTTTTTGATTCGATGTAAATCTTAAAAAAGTACAAGTGTGACTGACAATGCAACATCCACACTAAATAATAATTACAAGAACAGATATTCTGAGTGCCGATGGCCGAGCGGTCTAAGGCGTTCGACTTTGAATCTGAGTTAGAGATAGCGCAGGTTCGAAATCCTGTCTGTGACCGTAACACTTTTTATCAGTACTACCGACCTTGTACTGTATCACCCACCCCCCTATTCTGTTTGATATGATCCTCGCACAGACCAGTGGACCATGGGTACTGGCGGAATAAGGCTTAAAAAAAGGATCGGCTTCTCTTAAAAAAATCGATGTCTGAGGACTCGATGTCCATGATGTCCATGATAGTACTCATTATGTCCATGATAGTACTCATTATGTCCATGATAGTACTCATTATGTCCATGATAGTACTCATTATGTCCATGATAGTACTCATTATGTCCATGATAGTACTCATTATGTCCATGATAGTACTCATTATGTCCATGATAGTACTCATTATGTCCATGATAGTACTCATTATGTCCATTATAGTAAAGCTTTTTGAGGAAGAGAAACGTTTTACGGTCATCAAAATAACAAGGGTTAAATATAATGCAGTATAATAGGTGGTAATCTTACTTTAAAAATATAAAATAAATTTTACTCGCTGCTGAGACCTATAAAAAACGTTCCTAGTACAGATATAGAAGCTCGTACATAAAGAGCAACCGTGTCATCACGTTCCCGAATGGTAAGAGGGGTGACAGTGGGCGCAACTTTTCTAATACCCAACGACAGTACGTTAGTGTCACTGACAAAATGGACACACTGTCTTACTTCGTAAAAACAAGGTACAGGGCTTTTTACAAAGCAATAATTTGAGCTGTGGAATTTGTGGCCATCGGGATTTAAGACTTCAATGTTGGTGGTATGAAATTATTAAGGTAGACGTAATATTTTGAGGTTAAATATGTTGAGGATTCTGAGAAAAAATATATACTAAAAATGTATATCGCTTTTGACCAAATGTCCACAAAATTTAAAAAATTGGAATTCAATCTTGTCCATTTGTTATATTTGCATAAAATAGATTTTCAACATTTGTAAAGCTAAAATAAAATCAGATTTTGTGTTCATTATCATTATATAACATGCCATAATTAAATATCGAGCTTTGACAGAAATGATATTTTGAGCTCAATCATTACATAAATCTAGTTTATTTTAATCATGCACTTGTCTTGACGGTTATCGCAAGATAACCAGATCAAGCAGCGTCGAGCGTGGCTGCTGCTTGGATGGGTGACTGCTGAGCGATCCTGTCCTTGCAAGCAGCCATTGGTTGTGGTTCGGAAGTCACCTTTAAGCCGTTGGTCCCCACATTTAGTGTTAGAGATGGCTTCTTAGCCACAAATTCATCTGGTATAATAAGACATCTTTACTCGAATTTACTCTGTATATAAATAATGAATATTTTTATTGGTTTGTTTATTACACGCTACTATAAATTGTATTGGTGTCTAGAGAAAGCATCTATAGTTATTGAAGCACGTAAAAAAGTGTACAAAAATATGTACTATCTGATGTTTACTTCATTATTGTAAACTATCTGATATGTTTGTTTATTCTAGACCAATTAGGAGCCGAAAAGGAAACCGCAGATGACCGTCCAAAACCAACAACGAGTACGCAATCTTCACGTTCAGAGTCAGATAACAGCACAGATTATGATAACTTACCAGATAAACCAAGCGTTTCACCACCAAATAGGCTTGTAACGGACGTAATCACTGTTAACGTAACAGAGGAACCGACTAGTACTTCACTAACAACAACAGAAGAGAATCAGATAAAAGACTACGAAAAAGATCAAATACCACCAACCATAAAACAAGACGATACGGACACCGGATGGCCTGACTTTGATGAAGCGATAACGAAAAAGATAAAGAAACATTTTACCTCAGTGGAAGATAACGATGTGTTGGACTCTGACTGGTTTGAGGACGAGTGGCTGGATCCTGTCTGGAACGAATTTTCTGCAGAACCGAAGGAATATCATTTACCATCCCCTAATCTAGAACAAAAATACCCATTTGTGAGTTTTAAAAGTAATAGTCAAAAGGAAGGAAATCTTAAAGGTCCAGATCCGATAAAGTCGACGCTTTTGGTGAATCCACAAATGTTAGAGTTACCTCCTCAAGTATCTGGCCAGGATAATTCAACAGATGGCGAATCGAGTCGGAGTCCTCGCCCTGTGTTTCTGTACCACAGGGTTACCACAAGCCCTCAGGAGCGAAAGGGCAACAGTGCCTTTATCGCAGTCAGTGTGGTCAAGCAGAACCCGCTGGAATTTCCAGCTACAACGGATTCTCCAGTGCGAGTCCAGAACAAAATCAAGAGTCCATGGAGCCATTCCCGTCACATTCACAGGATACAGGTATTATTTTAATAAAATTTACTTTTACTAAGTTAAGGATATAAGTCAAAACAAATGTAACTATAATCATCAACATGAAATCAACAGACTGCCAGATTGTATTGAAAGTGCGTCAACGCCCAAAGCGTTAAAAATCCCCTCAAACGCTTTTTAGCGTCAAAGGCATTTTATAATGTCAGAGAATTTATGGCACACAACTGGGAGACCGATAATTTACAAGACTGACCCCGACGTTCTATCCACGAATTGGTGAATGAATGAGACTGATAGAATGCAAAAAAATGAATGTAAGATGGATATTTTGGTATAATTGACAAAATTATTTTAATTTAAATTTTTAGATGTTTACTGTACATGTTACATGTTTTAGCAATAATCAATGTGATTTTGTCTTTACTGTATAACAATCTAAACTAGCTAATCATTGAAATACAAAATACAATTAAATGATATTTATTGAAGGTACTTTTTGTAACTTATGAACAACATTATTCTGAATAAATAAATTGTATAACAAATATCCAAGGTACCTGAACAAGAACAGAAATTTACAACGATAAGAATTTATTAAATACTAAACAACATGAGAAGACCTTGGCGAATTTAGTATTGTTAAATTTTGATAATTTCAAAATTGTTTGATATGACTCAAAACAGAGAAATTGTTTATTGAGATATAATTACGAACGTTTATCTTTAATGTCGGAGCAGTAACGTAACAGCATCAGGTATTAGGAAAGTTCTTTGTTAAAAGTTTGATATTGATGATGGAAGCTTTTAAAGTATAACATACAACCAATATCCAAAATACCTAAACAAGCACAGAAATGTACTACAATCGGAAATTAATTAAATAATAAACAAAATGACAAGGCCTTAGCGATTGAGTACGGTTAAATTTTAATGAATTTCAAACTATATTATATGACTCAAACGGAGAAAACATGTATTGAGATATAAATTATAACGTTTCATCTTTAATTTCAGAACAGCATCAGGTATTATAAAAGTTATTTGCTTAACGTTTGTTATTGACGATGGAAGGTTTTAAAATATAACATATAACCAATACCCAAAATACCTAAACAAAAACTGAAATTACCTACCATCAGAATTAAATAGTAAACAGCTTGAGAATTCCTTAGCGATTGAGTGCGTTTCAATGTTGCTAAATTTCAAATATTTTATATGACTCAAAACGGAGAAATGTATTGAGATATATTAAATAACGTTTTATCTTTAATTTCAGAACAGTAATAGGGCATCAGCAGGTATTAGAAAAGTTCTTTGTTTAATGTTTTTTATTGACGATGGAAGGTAACTTATTAATTATAACTGGATTTCGGAAGTTTACTATCGTTGTATGTAACAAAATGTATAACACAGCGTTACGAGGATTTATTAGAAAAGGTTTCCCTGCGGATTTAATAATGTGAGCACTTTAGAGAAATGGAATGAACTAATTAGCATTCCTGTTGTATTTGCATGTGTAAACCTCACTTGATTTTCATGACTATGTTTACATGTTTTAATAAATTACATTAGGTTTTAATGTAATAATTTGCATGTGGTGCATATTATAATTAATGTTAACTAGTTTTGTATTTTAAAAATAAAAAGTTACGTAAATTTCAGTAAAATAATGGAGTTGACTTATGGTAAAAATATAATTCCTGCTTAAAAACATTTTTTTCAATGTATGCGACCACAGAATTTGAAATGAATTGGAAAAATTTGCATTATGCTTAGTTGCTATCCATTATTTTACACAGCCTTCTATTATATTATTTTATTAATTGCAGTGAATAATTTTCATGTACATTTCTATTAGTTCCTGTCTGCTGTGCAATAAAAGATACTAAACTATGTTTGTATATATGAATGTTGAGTTTAGCTCTTACGTCCAGCATCTGAAATCTGATGCTATTGAAATTGTACACAGGATTACACAGGATGAGACAATGAGAATACCTCTTCACCTAGATGCACTACGTTTTGACCTCTAGGTGTCTCTGATGTCGAAACGATGTGGGATGTTTCGTTTTGAGCTTCTTCGTTCTTCATTGCCGACTGTTTTTGGATCCCTTCAGACTAACATGACTTCAGATTTCAGGAGTCAAGTCTACAACAGCATCAGATTTCGGACGCTGCACTAAGAGGAAGATGAACTGGAGCTAAACTCAACATTAAAATTAAATAAACCCTTCCCACCGTAGCTACGTCGTGTGTATTTTTGTATACTTTTAAAATGGTAACCATGAATCGTAAAGCTGTTACAAAAAGGTTCATAGTGAAGAAAGATGTCTATAAAACCTATGCAATCTTAAGCGTTCATATTTCAAATAAAATATTCCAGCACCAGTTGGAGTCCAGCCTGTCAGAGGAGCCCTACAGACAGCACTCTCACTGGGGCACACAAGTTCGGGCCCACCACAACAGAGGGCACAGGCATCACCGCTCTCACACTCACGGTGACTCCCACCACTGACACCAGGGGGCTTAGGTGAGGCACTTACACTTGTACACTTAGGTGTACCCGTAAATATACGTTCTGTTGTTATATTACAGCTGAGCTACGAGTTATTGTAGAGATAGTTTGACTTTGTTTATCATCACGTGATTTAGGTAAGTTTCACATTTTGGTCTCTAAAGTTGTATTACAGAAAACAAATATTATTAATTGAATGAGCCTGTTGAATATATTAAACTGAGCTTATATCAGTCAAAATTGCTCTTATGACAGCACGACCATTTGATAAATTAATTTAACCACTATTTTCTGTTTGAATTTATTAGCATTAAAGCTGTTGACCACATAGTAAGAAAATAACTAGATAAGAAAATTTAAATTTTGATTAAAAATATACTTTTAACTGTACAATATGTGGCAAATATTAATCATGAAGTGGTTGGTCAGCACTGAAATACGTATTTCAAAGACAAAGTTACTATGAAACGTTTACTATACAATTGAAGTTTGTTTTTTATAACTCATCTTAGTTCTCATTTCACATAAGCAGTCTTCTCAGACCTGTGATCGTAAATGTATTTTATGTTTTAGTTTAGTTTTGTTTCAGGAGTAAAATAAATTGTTCATGAACAAAATTTGTCTACATATTGTCTTGATCGTAGCACCATTGACGTTGGCAATATGATATACTCAAACCGGAAGTGGTTATACACCTAGCCTATTAAATTGCGCGAGGAGCTGTGGGCAACTGCTAGTAATACACATATCACAAGCCACAAACTATTTTATATATTAAAATTACTGAAAATGTTAAATCAAACGCATTTTTTAAATAATTAATTACAAACACTCTGCAGGGTTTTGTTTTTTCTTTTAAATATGTTTATTAGATGATTCATAGAATAAAACATGTAAATAAGAATATAAAAACATGTTAAGTATAACTATAAAAAGTATTGCCGAAGGAGGAATTTTTGTTGTTCCATAAGAACTAATACTCCTAAATTATTCAATAGTCATTATCTAATTGTTTTCTAAACTGATATCATTACTACCTTGCAAGTAAACTACATTCTAAATGTAAATCATAGAAAGAGACATCATTAACTCTCGTCAAATTAGTGTTATAATTATCAATATGTAACGCAAAATTAATAAAGTGTTACCATGCAATACTTCCAAGAAAACGATGTTGGTAGAGATGACAAATATTGGTGGTTTATAAGATTATTTACAATGATAGCATTAAACCTTGAAGAGAACATTTAACTCTGCATATAAATCTGAAAGTAATTGATTTTGCGAGCACCGCCTTCTGTACATCAATAAAGTCTAACAAGCAATATTTCTTTCTCAGCTGAAGCTAATAATTTGTGGTTATTGATGGGTCTTCAATACTGCCTTTGAATAATTCACTGTATTTTATTTCAGAAAATCAACTCCCCGATATCCAGCCATTGCACTCTAACGGAACATAACTTGCATTGACTACGACAATATATTTTCAACATCAGAGTATTTTTGTATGTCAAAACTATTAGACCCTAAAAAACTAGCTATAATTGGTGTAATCGATTATTTGTATCCGGAAATATACGTTACACTTTACTGTTAGAGTTTTACCAACTTTTATCATGCAATATTTCAATATGTGTTATAAGCTTTCCTTAGTTTCCCATACGATGTGCTGTTAACTTTTACACAATATTACATGGTTCAATTCGGTTTCAAAGCTTGGTGAAAAGTGAAGAAGAAGAATAAGTGACGAACTTGTAACACGATAAGTGAAATTGCATTTGCCTGATATAGTTTGTTTATACACTGTGTTATCGGAAGATGAGTCTTTAGGTTAGGAAGCAGTTTTAATGTTTTTGTATAGAACATTTTTACTGAAAAGTTTCACTTAGTAGAAGTAAAATAATGTAAATATACATGTTCACTAATAAATAATTTAACGTTTATGTTACTTTTTAAGTTTGTCTCATTGATCCTTACCTAAAACCCATAGGTTCACTACCAGCGTAAAAGTATGTTTAACGATCAATTTAATAGATTTGTGTAAAATATATTAACCTTTAACATTAAAATAGTAATAATATTAAGTTTTCATATTCCCATTTATAACATAAAGAATTTCTTATGGTATTGTTTCCTAATATAAATAAATGTATTTTGTCTTTACATTTTAAAATTCACAAAGCTTCTATTTATTGATTATTTTGAAGTAGTATACAATCAACTGATAATAATGATTGGCATTTGAAAAATAGAATTACTATGTTTACCATCCCAGCCATGTAAGCCAAATTTAATAACAAACAAAGCAGATATAAGCAGTCTGACTCCAGGGCAGAAGAAACTCCACATTTACCTGAGAGTGTTCCGAGTTTTGTTGTTCAATTCACTTCCCGTAACACTGCTTCTGGGAAATGTTTACAACACTTAACTATCCTTTCTTTGTTTAAAGTTGGTTACTGACGATGGAAGGTTTGACAGGATAGAAGGATTTTGGACTTTTGCCATCGCTATACGTCACAAATGTATACCACAACGTTTCGAAATTTATACTCTTCGTCAGGTGGGGGAGGTATTGGTACATATAAAAATAAAGAACAGAAAGCAAAGAAAAACTGCTTGGCGTCTAGTCCAGGCGTTGTCTCTGTAGAGAATGCAAGTCCTGTGTACAAGTCACGAGTACAAGTCCCGAGTACAAGTCCTGAGTACAAGTCACGAGTACGAGAAACACAACCACACATCCCACCAGCAAGGATGACCGTGTACTCCAAGCAGGTTTTATGTACTTTTGAATCCTTTTTTCCCCTTTTTTCTATTCTTTAATTTTTGTATCTAGTAATACCTCCTCCACCTGACGAAGAGGATGGATTGCAATCCTCGAAACGTTGTATTATACTTTCTGTAACTTTGCAAAGACCTAAAGGCTTCAAAATATATGTATAGTTTCCACATATGCATTATTATGAGTATTGGCCTATATGACTATGAATTTTAATATATAGAATTATCTTCTGCTTTCTAAAAGTTATTACCTGTTTCACTGACTAGGTTGTAACCTTTCATGGTTTACAAATCGAAAGTGAACTAGCTGGTGTAAGTTTTGTCCAGAATATGCAAAAGTAAGCATTCCTATCAGTTTATTAATTGTGAAATCTAAGATTGTTATATTCATACATTTAAGTTTTGTCACCAAGAAGTTTATTTTATTATATTCTTTAATCTGTTATAATAGTATAAATAGCCAGAGCGTCCCGTCCAAAACCCATATTTTACCCATCTAATAAAGACGGTTGGCTGGATTTTAGCGTTCTTTAAAAACATATTAACCAAGGACAGTTTGTTGGCACTATTTGAGACATGGGGTTGAAGCCCTAGGGACAAATCTTTAACATGTATGTTCACTTTTAGCACTTAATGTTTGGAAGGGTTTTTAAAGCATTGGTAACGTTTGTCAAGTTCTAAAATATATAATTTTGATATTGTATCTAAAATATATAATTTTTATATTGTATCGGCCATATGTAAACTATTATAACAATATTTACTATAGCTAATTTTACAATTTAAATGATAAAAATTACTGCAAAGTTATTGTAAGCAATTTTAGTACAGAGTATCAAGTAGTAAAACCCATATAAGCGTTGTGCGAAATGTATCTAAACAACGATTACCAGTTAAGTATATTACTTTTAGTGAGAACGGGAAATGTTATCCACGATATGGTTTCCGGCCTACTAATTTGTTATTAAGATATATACATCATCCTTTTTTACTATTGATAAATAAAAAAATTGAAAATTGAGGCTAACTTGGTATTAGAGCGACCAGGAGAGGCGATGGCTTAGTAAGGTGGGAAGCGTGGATCTGTGTTTAACCAACAATGCAGAACATCCGACTGCCGAGTGCTTTGCATAATCAACTCCCACCCATATTTGTAATGGACCTAGAAGCTGATTGAAATATAACGGCAAGAGTGGTTTATTACTTTCTTTCTGCAATACTTTGTTTCTATTTTGGGCACTATTGCTAGTGATACCTGTTTCAATTAAACGATTTTTTGTATTACCGGTATTTTAGAGTGAATAAATATATTTTTACAATTAATAAATATACGAGTATAGGAGAGCTTATATACGAGATGTACGTGTAGTGGGCATTTCTGTTTAGACTGACATGTGTACATCCCTTCCTCCTTACTGATTACTGCTAATCTCTATGCTCATTTGATAATTACGGAATCCTAATGAGCGTAAAATTACGACCCAGGTGCTGGTTAATAATTACGACTCTTAACCCGTTAAGCCTACACATATTTTTATGGTGATAGCTTTGTATCGCTCGGGCGTTTAAGATGTGAAATCAAATAAATTTATGAGTCATAATTTTGTAGAAAAAAACTAATATTGTGCTGTGCTCATGAGTATGAAATTTTATTTGTATAAATTTGCATAGAGTACTTTAATACTTAAAGTATTTATTCTTTAGAGTTAATGAAATTAATGTAATTACTTTTTTCCTCAAGTAACTATCATACTAAACTACGAAATAAAGTCGATTGGCAAGCTCAAGAAGCCGTTTCATTTTAAGATTGTCTGAGTTTCAGATGGGTTAAACTAAATAAATATCCCATGGATTTTGGTACAACATAGCACCAAATTGGCATAATAATATGATAAACTCGATGAGTTGACGCAGTTATTGCTGAAGATCGTAAAAAAAATATAAATGCGAAAGCGGCATTGTTTGGATTATAGCTTGCTTTCATACGTTAAATATTTTATGAATTGATTTTTACACGGTTGTTCTAAGGCTCCCAGCTATTATATAGGCTTATTATTATTTCCAAAATCACTCCGAGAAACCCTCCACTGGTCACTAAAGTAACGAAGAATCCCATATTGGTATCTACAGTTATGAGATATTAATTGATAGATTAATTAATTAAATGTAATAAGTGTTCTATGTAAATGTAGTTCTATGTTTTATGACGTGTTTTATAAGTTTAATATTTTTTAGTTTGTTTTATTTTTAGTGTGAAAGCATAGAGTAAGCTTGATGGTAAAAACGCCTTTTATTTCAACCATTTCTGTAACCACCGTTCAGCACAGAGTAAAAAAATTAAAAGTTTTAGTGAAAACATAATTTTAACTACACTTATTTAGCAAATATTTAGAAATTGTCTTTCATAACTTATTGTAAAACCGAGGGTAACTGCAAGTAATATGAGTACCACAAAGTAATACCAAGCGACTACCACCTCTTTCCAGCGATGAAGACCTGGCTCGCAACGCAGCGGTTCGATAGTGACGCTGTACCTCACGCTGCCGTTAATCAGCGGTTAAGATCTCAGGTGGCAGATTTATACACATCTGGAATCTAAAAACTAGTGTCACATTATGATTAGTGTCCCAATTTGAACTGGAATTACGTTGAAAAATAGCCTAAGAATTTAGTTTTTAAATGTATGTCATAAAATGTTCCTATTTCAGTTGATTAATTTTTTATTTCAATACGTCTCTCTTACTTTCTGGATAGATAGCCTTCGTATTATAGAGGTAAGTAACTTAATATTCTACAATCATTACAGTCAGACCGCATATTACGAAGAAAAGGGGAATAAAACTACCTTCTAGAACGCGTTTGACATAGAATAGTATAAATATGTTACAAATCACAATATTGCTTTATAAAAGAATGATCCTTGAGGACGACAGTTATTTATTAGGCTACAGTCTGATACACTGAAATTGGTTTAGATACTTTACAATAATTCTTAGAGTTTCTGTAGTTTTGTAGGTAGTTACTTTGTGAGATTAACTAGATATTGTTGACAACATTCCAGGTAAAATAAATATAAGAAACACTTATAATACAGCTTACATTGAGTTTCAATTAGTTAGGCATGGTCTTAGTTCCGAGATAGTTTATTTTGTTCTTCATTTGTCATCTTAGTGTTTTAGTTATTGTTAAGAAATAATCATATAATTATTGCTACCACACATTATAAAAACAATGATTAAAAATAACTCTATGTGTGAATAATGTATCCTCTCTTTCTTGAAAATTCTTATAAAAAATTAAGGTTATAGGTTATATCATTGATTGAATGCAAAGATGACCGTGCATAGTGCTCGTATATATTTCAGTGTCTTAATAACGTTAAAATGAATTACAAAACTATTTAAATGTCTTAATTAAAAAAAATACTCGTACGATTCTAAACGTTGCATGTGTAGAAAACACTCGCGTACCCAACATCCCGTTCATAATTAGTTCTGATTGACCTTAAAGGACCACTTTATTGATACTATTATCATATATGTAGTAGACTCGAGTCCTGTTTAAGCGATATATAAAGGATATTCCGTTTTGTCTGGTATTAGAATTCCACGTATCGCCTTTGTTAGAAGCCAAATAAAGTCAGTCATGGACCATTAATGTAGAATGGAGTGTACAGAGCGAAATAGACAAATACCATACCAAAACTGTTTCAGGTATATTAAGAGGCAATTTTATTACCATGAACTATAAATTATTATGATAAGATATTGTTTGTACTTTTCTGACTTTAGTTCAACTTGTAAACTTTCTTGATATAATCAACGTTTAATCTTCTTAATAAATTGTAGGATTTCAAAGAATGGTGATCTATCTTTATTTTGTTATAAAAGGAGTATCTACTACCTTAAATACTTTTATAACGACTAAAAATATATGGTTTTAGTCATAAACAAAAGAGTATATACAAATAACATTTTGAACACTTTAACTTCCAATATATGATTTACTACCGTATACAATCAATGTTATACCAACCAAATATCAAGGAGACTTGAAATTGTGTATGAAACTTCATTAATAATAAAGGTAAAGGATTTCTTATTTTACCAGGCGAAGTATAAGAATAAACCAACATGAGCACCACCTGATGGTATGATGGCAAGTACATTTTTTATGTAAACGTAGACAAGAATGAGTTCTTTGGCTTTGCATGTCCAATTTTGAAATTTGGCTTTTTGTCATTAAATCCTCTCACTCAGTAGGCAATACAATTTATATTTTGATGTGTGTGAATTAAAATGTAGCACACATCCTCAGTGAAATCTGTTACTCACAATGGCGTGCTTTTACCTCGTTCTAAAACACTATATAATCATTTAACGTTTTACTCTTCTTGGTAACATTGTATTCTGTATAGCAAGACGCAAATAAAAATGATTATTGATCACGTTAATCATTTGCATCCGACAGGCATAAATTAGACAAGAACTATTACCATTTAAAGATCTTTACATTCTGACAGAAATCGAATATGATTATAATTAATCTTAAATGTATCAACAGTAATGGTTTAACGCCTCAAAGCAGTACTCAGCCCATTCTTAAGAATGAGATCCATTACCACAAAAAGGCTGCCCATGCCTTCCATTCCCACACTTAAATCGGTCTTTATTTGAGACGTTTACAAACCCTTCCTAACAGCAATACTTCAACACACGCCCTCTTATCTCTAGTCGAGTTTATATGACGATGAAAATCATGCAGTATTTTAGTATTAGTCAGTATCGATTATTGTAGACTGTAACGAAATTTCTTAGAAGTGGTGATTTAAATATATACTGTTATAAAGATTATGAATTAAAATTGCTTCTATTGCAGGTAAAAATTATGGTTTAAATAATTGTTCTAATCTTTTAATAGATAACTGATTGAGTGACCTTTTTAAAACAAAAGATTTACGAGAGTTTCAATAGCCTATTGTGTCTCGAGAAATATTTCATCTACAAACTTAAAATTTTACGTGAACTTCATTTCAAAATATGCAAGCATAAGTTCGATGTGAGTGAATGTCCATGCATGGGACTTGACTTAGTGTCATTGAACCTGAGGCCTTAGGAGGAGGGCTGAAAAAATTTGCGTCTGTCTGCCCTAAGAACATTTTGAGACAGAATTAAACTGTAGGCTTAAAATGTTGGCGCATGGTTTCGGATGTCAGCTACGTCATAAAAAGTACACAAATTTTACACAAAATAATATGATCTAGAGTATTTACGATATTTAAGGTTATGGTATATTACATAACAAGGACGTTAATGAATAGGAGCACTATGCCATTCTGTTACTAACATTATTGAAAAACAATATATATTCAGTATGTTCATACTTTGGTAAGTAACATTTGGAAGTAAAGTTTCCAAATTTCAATGTTTAAGACCAATTTCTTGATGATTTATTGCTACTCATGAAAATATTTTAAAAGTAATTTTTGAATACAGATAATAAAAATTAAACACATCATATTTTTAAATAACAAAAAGGAAACACACATAAAAGACTGTAATATAAGCCGTATTCGGCTTTAGTAATCTCATTAAAATGCAGTAATAAAAGCAGCTGGCAGTAATAATACTACATCTGTGCAGAGAAAAGTGAGATATAATGGATCAAAACATAGAGAAATATTATTATATACGCTAAACCCTCTTGTTACTAGGTCATTTGATATAATGTTTTATAAAGCGCGACAAATAATCCACAAATAAGTTCAGGGTATAAAAACCAAATTAAACATGGTTCGTGCAATAACATTAAAATCCCGGAACTATTTTAAGTGTTGTATTTCAGTTATAACAATAGTTTTTACATAAAAAATTTAGATTGGTAATGGTTGCAGTATCGTATGAGGTCTGCCACACTTTAATTCATGTGATCCATACGTCACGATATAACGTATAAACAGAATAAATTTACACAGACTGAGTGTTGAATTACGGTATCTGAAAATGTTATATATATGGAATATGAGGTAACATACAATACTTCCTGATACTGGTTAGAAAAAAATTAGATACAATCACGGCGTGATAAAGTTTAACGCTTATCTTCATAATGTCCATCTTTCAAGAAGTCATTTACAAAACTTGACACAGACCATGTTTAGGAAAGCTATTTAATAATTTCTTTACCAACACTGATTAGACATTAACACACTGGTGATTAGGTATTGACATGGTGATTTCAAATTTGATTTTATTATAATTATTCCATTTAAAATATATGTACATAGTCATAAATGAAGAACATTTTTTGTCCTTTTCACTACATCAAATGTTTTACTACTCTACAAGCATCATTTGCATTATTGTATCAATAAAGTAATTTTAGCAAGATTTTCATTAATATTTCAAGAACACCTTATTGTCCCAAATCAGCCCCCACTCTTTAGAGCTCCAAGATAAAAGATCCATTAGTACAGAGAGGTGTACTTTCCTTGATCACACAAAACAACCCTCTTACTCTTAAGCGTGTCTCGGGAGGTTTCCACTTTCACATCAAACACAGCTCCTTCACACCTTCTTAAGGTGACACGTGCCTCTTTAGTGTTGTAGTATAATAAATTGAGTACATTTTTTAAATAAGAGAACTTCAAATATACCATAGACTAAAAGCGTGTTCCGATTCTTAAAAATAATTTTTGATCTATTATGTGTTTTTCATTAAGATATGGTGCCTCTTGTCTTGACATCTGTTAAAGATTTTCTGATGTTTATAAAGTTTTTATATTTTTCAAAACTAAGAACACTTTAAAATTAAGTAAGAACGAATATTCTATTTTATGAGCATATAGAAATTACTAGATCAAGTTTTTTCTTTTAAATGAGAAACTTTATTTCACAAAGTAAGCATTATATACGTACATATTTGTAAGTGAAATATGTTCCCAGCAAATGCAAATGCCTGTGTGCTGGGAACGAGCTCTAACAGTGTACTAAACAAATATAACAACCATAAAGTATAAATTTAAATAAGATAGTAGAATTAATTCAAAGAAACAAAAAATTAAACTCTTGTAATCAATTTATGAATAGGTTTAACATAACTTAAATTAGCGAATGAGTAATAATAGATCAGAAAAAAAGGTAATACAATTTGAGACTACTTATTCGATAAGCTAATTACAATGACCTAAATTGTAAATTTATGTAACATTGTAAAAGTTTGGCATCTTTTCGTCCTGCATGTGAAACCATCAACAAATACAAGACGAATTCAGCAATTTCTCTCTCTATCTCTTTCTCACTCTCTCCTTTCAGTCAATCTCCCTCTCACTCCCTTTTACACATTCACTCACACTCTCCTCCCACTTTCTCACTCATTCTCTCTCACACACATCCAGCCGCTCTCGTACACACACACCACTATTTAGGTATATATAGAAACAATAAACCGTTCAACACCTTCTCTACCCACTTCAACTAACCATTTGTTTACTAATTTTTTGCAACTATTTATTCTTAGGACATCGTTAACTTTAAGGTGTACTGGTAAATTTGCATAAAACATGTTAATTATGTAAAATGAACAGGTTTTGTTAACAGATTTCTATAATGTAGGAATCACAATTCCAATATTTTCCACTGAACGAGTAAGGTAGTGATGGCCTATAGGTGTGAAAAGGGTAAACTTATTGTCAAAAATATATAAAAAAAGTTGTCACGTCTTTATGTGTATGACCTCCGTTAGTTGTATTATTGAGTTCAAAACTAAAAATAATACGCGTAACCATTAAATTTATAGGTATAGAATTGAATAAAAAATTTGAAAATAAACTTGGCTACGTAATTTTTACGGCTTATTACTTAATTTATGAGAAATCGAATTTGAATGGTCTATTTCACAAACGGCAAACATATTTGTGTTGGTTGCGTAATCTCATTACTCATGATGACTTTTAAATCATTAGCTAAATAATAACCAAAAATTGTTTACTTGAGTACAGTCAATAAAATAAGCAAAATAACAACATCTATGTAAATATAATTTATGTATATAGATCGTAAATTAAATTTATTAGATGACTTCCATAAGAAATTCACATCCCATGCCAATAACAGGAATCAGCTGATTTGATAACCGTCATCTTGAGCTCAGAAGGTGTGCAACCGACAAATCTAGTTCACTCAATATAATACGACAGCAGTATGGGACATGTCTGTGTCAGAAGCACATGTGTGGCCCTATATGTAGGATAGAGGAGAGAGAACTTGACTGTAATCTGTGATGTCTATGTATTTATTTTTACGTTTTTAGGTGTATATAATTTCATGTAATTCATTTTAGCTTTTAGTGACAGTCGATTATCTGTACTGTAAGCCCATGACACTTACACGATAAAATGCAAGTAGGAATATTATGACTTACAAATTTGCTCCAGCAAAAGGTCTGTTCGGAGTATTTTGATACATACTAACATATTAGCGTCACCCATCAGGGATCACTTCTGGTTAGATTATAACTTCCACTGGGCACAGCACAAACCGATGAGTCACTTAAATCTGGGTAATCTACTGTAGCTGATACTTGTACCCTGCGCTCCTCATGCCTGGTTTACAGAATCCTGACCACTGGCAGGCCGGGATATCTGAGAGAAAAACTAAAAAGCAGGTCTCAAGTCCGATCTCGCAGTACTAGACAGGATCAAGTGTTGGAGATGCCTCGCGTTCGCCGTGAATTTGAAAGAAAGCGATTTGCGTACTTTGCTCCCAAATTATATAATGAACTGTCCTCCAGCGTAGCAGGCCCGGGTGTATCTGAAACGACATACAAAGAAAATATATACAAGTATTTAATGTACAATACAAGGTGATATAGCCATATATAACTGTATGTCTAATATTATGTTTTATTTCTTAATAACTATAAAATAAGCTTTTAATTTTTTAAGAACTATAATAAGACATGAGTCGTTTTGTAAACCAGCAATTATTGTTGAAAACCGCTCCAAAAATAAAGTCCTTATTTATTTATTTATTTAATCTGGATCTCGAGGAGCGGCACATCACTAATCGCAAGTATCGTGATTCTGGTGTGCAAGGGTAGTTCGATAAGTCTAGTCTACTGCAGGAGATGACTGTAGGAGTTGGTGGGATTCGTTCCCAAAGTATTAAAGCTTCTTGCTGGCCTCAACATAAGAGTGTGCCACCCACTACCTGCTTTTACTGTAGAGGCTGTTTCAGAACTGGCCTCTCCCTTTCCGAGGGGACATGACTGGAGATTAGTGCCCTAAGATCTTCCTCATGGATCTCGAAAGGAGGCGGTCCTTACCCCTAACCTTACCCATCCAGAATATCCTGTCGCTCCGGAAGCAGTACAAAGGTCCTAGGTGCAGTTTATACACTTTTGCCATAGGAGAATAAATAAAAATCAGCATTTCAAAATGTTATTTCATAATTTTATAATGTACTTGTGAAGAAGAACGTCACTGAATTAGTTTGAAGGAAAATTTAAAATTTAATTTTCAAAATCTTTATTTATATCATACAAAAAAAGTTAATTACACCACGAGAGTTTATTATTCTACAGAGAATCCAAAAAGTGTTGTGCTGTCTGGTATTAGGACGGTCAACATGTTACTGGGGCTAATAGGTTGTTAACTGTACTGTTGTTCCCCACGTACCTGTTACTCTACAGACTAACGAGGTAGAGTTTGTTTGTTACAGTCAAAACTGTAAATCCTTTCTGACTTAATTAGAGGTAAATGCTTTTACTATGAATGTTATCGCAGAGTCATTTATGTGGTTAAAATCAAGGCAAGTAAACAATTTCAAATTAAACTATTTGTTGGAGAAAGGAATAATAAAGGTGATTTACTAGTCATTACAATGTAATGGTACTCCACAACATGCATGAACAGACTTTGCTGAAGTTGAATGGGATATTTTAAATCTATAAATCATGTAATTCCTGACATTATTGTGATCAGGGTATTGAGGTTATTAGCGAATAGCTAACAATATAAAAACTTAATAAACGGCAGCTCTCATTGTGGGCCATGTCATGTCATAATACTGTAAATATGAACTGAATCAATGATATTTTACTATTCAATTCAAATAATTTTTTCTCATTAGATTTTGTAATGAAAGCCTTTAAACTGTTGTACTTGCAAGTCTTGATAAAAATTGTAGATTTTAAGATATTTAAAGTTTAAAAATTTTAATTTACGTCATTTTGAAAATACTATTGAAAATTTAATTATTTTCTTTTCAGTAACTGGCCCTGTTAACGTAAAAATTTGAGCCAAAATGTTGTATAGTTTAATTTATTTTCTTTTTCAGGTATTGATATTTTTAATAAAAACAAATATAGACAGATATGAAACTAAGTATCGGAGACCCATTTTCATATGGTGATATATGTTTATCTTGACCTGAGCAATAATGTGGTATACATTTGTCCACAGAGTTACGAGGAAACATGTGTAATGGATAGAAATCTGATTCACTTAAAAATATGTAAAAAATTTTCATTGGCCTTGAAAAAAAGAAAAATCCAACACCTATAGAATAAATATAATTTAAGGTTGAACAGAGTATGTAGTAGTTTTATCGCTTCTCTCTTAACAATTTCTAAATAACAAATAAATTTCGGAAGGTAAATTCGTTCCTATGAAATTTCAATTCTCGTTTAAAACATGAAGGAAATAAATGGATTTTGAGTTCTGTGTGACTACCGAATACGACAAAATAAACAGTGTAACTTGAAGATTCTCTGTGGGAATGGACTGATTGGAAGTGCAAAGAGATGTGGGGGGAGGGGGGGAGCAAGGCGCAACCCTGATATTGCGGATCATTAATTCATGTCTCGGTTGGATTTATAGATGAAACTACAATACTGTAATCTTTATACCCCAACTTTATATTTGGTAGACGTTTCTTTTATGTGATATTTCTGTGACTTTTAGGTATATGTCTGCTAGTTGCAATCAACCCCATCATGGAATTTCTGAGAGATATTTTTTATCTCCCCCCAACCCCAAAACCACTATAATCTGGAAATTTACTATACACGTAGATGTATATACGTTATTACGCGAGCTTTTCAACAAGGTTACTGACCAAAATAGTGAAGTGAAGTGTTCAAAAATAATGCAACATATTAAAATAATTTAAAAGTAATTTTGGTTGTGAAAACGTGTTTATTCGTAAGTATTGTCATATATTACCATATATTTTATTACTGAAGTAATTATTAAATAACAAATACTAAGGAAACACCATAGACTGGTGACAGTTTCGTGGTCGGTGTGTTAGCAAATACAATGTGCATACCAGTTCAAAGTTGAAGGTCGACGGTTCCACGGGAACCGCTCTTATCTGAAGCAACGTCATAATACATACCATGTGAACCTAGATTTGTTTTTAATAAGAAAATTTTCCATTTTTATAGTTCCTAACCTGTTTCAATAAGTAACATAAATATAAATGATATTTTTTTGTGAATTAAGTGTAAATGTTATGATAACATGAAAAAAATCATTTATTCAAAAGAACTTTGAAGGAAACGTATTAAAGAGAAGTGTAAACAAAATGTTCAGTTGAAAAGTGTATTATACACTCAAATATTTAACACTAATCTAACACCCAAGAAAATCCTAATTTTGTCTAGTCCAGAATATTTTAATATATGTATGAATTCAAATTGCCATTTTACAAGGATTAAAGAAACCTATCTGTGTTTAATAAATTTGTAATAATGTTCAATTTAATCGATTAAAGTCTTATAATTTTTTCATACCTGCTATAAATACCCATATATTTTTATTAATGAAAAATAACGATTTTTACTTTAATAATCTTTGTATTCATAAATATAATACTCTATATAGGTATGTAGCGAAATGTAATAATTTATATTTATATCTGTTTTTGAAATATAAACATAACAAGTTTCATGAAATATCAACATTAGTAGAAGTATTTTCAAACTTTCTCTTTGTATTGATAAAATAATATATAAATGAATAAAAAAGTATTTATCACCAACTATTACACATGATCTAACAAAAGAGAAATTATTGATCAAAGACATTAAATTGTAAAGTTTTAATAACATATTATATGAGAAACCCAAATCAAAGAAACTTTGAAATAAAATCCGCATTTGAAACGCATGAGCTGGGGAAATTACAATATTATGGGTACAAGAGTTGAACAAGATTTAGTAATGAATAAAAATAAAATAATGACTTGCAGATTGTTGTTCGGAGCGATTTGTCATGAACTCACCAAGGGAATGAAACGCATTCGATTGTAAAAGATCTCTTAATAGAGCTTTGAAACGTTTCTTTGTTGCCAATTCTTTGATGCACTCCGGGAGTCTGTTGATCACTTTAACACCAACCTGAAATGGAAGTTGTTCATAAGCCATCGTTATGTGAGCTGAATCCTCAAGTTGTACTTTTCCCTCGTATTATATCCGTGGACGACACTACCCTGTGTCAAATCGTATTTGCATCTACAACAAAGGACCACCTCCAGGATATAGAGGCAGGGAAAAGTCAGTAATCCCAAACTCCTGCAGGCATCTATGCACGACTCTAAATGTTAAATTTGCAATGATTCTGGCTGACTTTTTTTTAGCTCTTTCAAATTTTTATTTTACGCAGCCATCACACAAACTTGTTCCATAAGAAAAGTGTGAGCATACTAGCCCATAATAGGCCATTTTAATAACTTTTGAATACAATATTTTGCTACGTTCCGCAAACTTCGGAACCTAGCACGTCGATATAATCACTCCAAGTCAGCCCTCTATCAAGGTGCATTCCTAGGAATGTAGTAGAATCGACTTCCTCTATAAGAGAATCGTTCACTATGACCACTGGGAAATTTTCGTTTTCTGGCTGTCACAAGTTGAAATTAATAAAGTTCGTTTTTTTTGTTTATTGTGAAGTTTTTTTTCGGCAAAGGATTGAATGCATGAATTAATTTTCATTTATGTTTCGATTTCAAAGTAATTTTTTGACTTAGATCTTAGACTGAGTGTCGTGTCGTCTGCGTATTAATTAGATGTCCACTTTGAATAGTATTGTTCAAATTGTTGTCCTAATTACATCTTTTTATATCTTTACTGATTTACTGTTAATAAAAGTTATGCAACGTAAAGTTAATTTAAATCATTAGTACAATAAAAGGCGAAGAATTAAAAACGGGTCATAGTTAACTGAACAAATGGTATAGATGAATTAACACATTTGTTGTGCATGTTAAAAGCTAAATATGTTATACGTTTTACCTTTTTTTCAATGCTTTTTACAGATGCTGACAATACATGTATTTTAGTTAAAATTTTCATGTATGTTCATGTTTAGTAAATTTTTCGTTATTCAGCTATTTTCGTATTAAATGCAAATTCCAGTGCAACTAAAACAATACGATACATCTTAGTTACTCTTATTCTTAAAATATATTAGTTTGTTGTGCACTTTATTTATTTTAATAAATATTGAAAAGCATATTTAGATATCAACTGATCAACAACCTCTTGTGACGCGATCACAGTTGACCCACAGCAATCCAGGGTGAGGCAGAGTCGGCAAACAATCAAAGGTGTAAAGGGCTAACTCGTTTATATAAGCCACCCTTCCATGTTATACCAATTACCAGTTTGAAATATTCAGCGAGGGACGGTGGGCTTGCGAATTAACAAGAGTTCTCTACAATTCCCGTACATACCAACTTCTGTCTGTATCTATTTCTTCCGTTACTTCCATTATGGAAATAAAATTAACGCTTGAATTAATCTAATAAATTAGGAAAAATTTAGTAATAAATATTTTAAATGTTTAATCATAGTATAGGAGAAAGGGGTACGAAAATTGTCGTTCCTGTTGAGGTTGAAGAGGTGGATTCAAATTTCTGATAGCTAAAATAATGCTATTATTTATTTCGTAAATAAAGGGTTCTGTTTACATTAGTAAAAAACGAATTCCCTCCAATTAAACGCGGTTTATATTCTTTTACACAGCTTTAAAAAGGTCCATGAGGAGCCTATGCCACATGTCCTACTATAGCACGTGTTACAATGACATAGTGGTGGCTTCTCACTAACTTGTCATCAATTTATTATTATAAGATGTTCAACTAGGATTTACTATTCCAAATTTGTATCCTTTAGGTACTAGGGTTATTATGTATTAATAGATTATTATGAATTATTAGTTTATTTATGTAAAACTTAACAACATTATTGGAACTAAGAGCACACCAAGCTTTCCAACTGACTTACCAGAAATATTTATAAAAGTAAAGATATCTTATTTTACCAGGCGAATTTAGGGCTAAGAAGCCCACTCTAACACTTAACCTTTGGACCAACGGCTTAAAGGTGACTTTCGACCACCGGGTAGGCGGGCTGCTTGCAAGGACAGGATCGCTCAGCGGTCACCCATCCAAGCAGCAGCCACGTTCGACGTTGCTTGATCTGGTTATCTTGCGATAACCATTGTAAGACAAATGGTTATTTCCGTTATTTGTGATGAAAATACTGGAATAGGAATTACATGTAATCTGATATTGATCTTATTAAAAACCATTCAAGATTTATAAAACATTTTAAAATTTGCTTAACGAAATTTTTGTGCATTCCAAAACACTTTTTACTTAATCTATTGTCATCCTAATCTTTTTACTTAATATAGTATTCTATTATCAACTAATAAATCATCAGTAAGATTCATGTAATTTTTTTCATTGAGCTATTCTGAATTTGAAGGTTTTAAATTTGTCCACTTTATCTCAAAACTTATATAAAACATAGGGCCAAATGAAAAATTACAAGATTTTTATTGGTTATTAAAAATAGCACAAAACAAAATATTTTAAATAGTTGCTGTGTTCTTAAGTTGAAATTTTCATTTAAAAACGACAGTGGGTGGCACTATAATGTTTTCGTTTTAATCTAATTACGCTTTTTTCTATTAATTTCTCTCTAGCATAACTAGGAGAAGCAATTTTTTTTAATAAACTAATATAATAGCCAATAAAATAAACACACAATTTAAATTATTTTGTTACTCCATTAGCTAATATGTAAAACAAAAATTAATTTTCTAAATGGACTAGATTTAAATACGCCTATAAGTTTTTTTATAAATTAAAAAGAAAAGATTAGAATGTATAGATGTTAATGCTTGGACTATTTTTACTTAGGTTACAAGTATAAAAGAATCTATAAAAGAAAAGGGTGATATTTGTTTTGAAATTAAATAAAATTTAAAAATTGTGTTATAACCGACTTTAAACTGAAAAAAATATTCTTATGTGATGTCTCTAGTAATTTACTACACAAAAAATTGTCTCTTACTATAGCTAGCTTCGAGTTCAGTTTTTACTGACCTTTTATGTCTCTCAAGATATTACAAGTTTACCAGACCGATGTTAAGTAAATAGTAATTTCTCCAAGCAAACACTAAAGTTAGTTTTCCACTGCTTGGTCCATTATATATCCATTCTCTGGAGGCTCAAGATAGTCTATTTAACTTTTAAAATTAACAAAAATCCTTTTCTGTTCTGTTTAAACCAAAAAAGGCAAAAAATGGTCAGCTGCAGAGTGATGATGCATCCGAAATTTCAAAACTTATTAATACAGTGTGTGGAAAGACTAAACATTTATATGATTTTTTATATTTATTTTTTGGTTTAGCATCTTTTACAAGAGTATTATCTGAAAAGAATACTTAGATCGTGTACAAAACTAACGTATGGTATACAACACTTTATTAATTAGTAGTTACATTATGCTCCATTGAGCAAACCTATTGTAATAATTATTTTTAAAACAGTCTTTCGTGGCCACTTTATCACTACTTATTTGTTTAATATACTGTATATTTAAAAATAAGTCTGTAATATAAAATAATATCACACGAGTATGTCTGCACGTATTATTAAATAAGATACACACAAATTAACACAATTCTATTCCCTCGGTTACTAATGTTATCTAAACCAGATCTGAAAAGTTCAAAAGTGTTATTATATTTCCAAAGGATTCTACAGTTTTGAAAGAACTTCTATTTATAACACTTTTGCAATTTTTAGAGGAGACAGATTTTGCTGTTTTGTACAAATTTAAGTTAAATTAATAAATAGATGGTCACTTTTTTTATTTTTTAATAAACAAAATAATATATTAATTTTAATTAAAATAGTTTCAGTTAAATAATACAGGATTACAAAATTTTTAAGCATATTGGTAACGTTATTACTGTATTTCAAAGACATTCCTTAGGTATACCTGTGACATATTAATACGTTCAGTAGACACTAACTAATAACAGTAACTCAGGCAAACTGCTGCATTATGTATACTGTTTCGCTAAGTGTTATGTCTCCGTCGTACAACAAGCTAAGGCTACACCCCGGGCATAGCCTATCTACCTCATGCCAGGAAATCTATGTTTATTTAACCGGGGATAAAACTACTTAGTAATGTTGTGTCCAATTTTAAGTTGTTTTGAGACAAAAAGTGTTGAAAGTTTTAGCTGTGTACTTTAAAACAACGAAATACTTGCTTATTTAATTTGTTTAAAGTTAAAATTCGCAAATCAAGAAACTATGCAAATCAAGCTACATTTGTAAAGTTCATAATTCTTATGCAGCATACCAATAAATAATTGTTTTACATTTATTAAATGTGTACGGATGGAAATGCTTAATTTCATTTAAATACATATACAATATATTTGTATTGGCTAAAATACCATAATTGAATCATAAAAACGTAAGGGCTCTGTGGTATAGTAGAACCCATTAACCCGCCAAGTGAGAGATCCGGGTTCGGTTGAAATAATTATTAAAATTGTAGAATATACATTGGCCGGCAGTAAAGAGTCCTCCTTTAAATTTATTTTAATCAAGCTTTATCGACTACTGAGTTGTACTATATATTTTAATGATAAACGTTTAATGTATACGAGTATACGTGTATAAAATCATGTTTTATATCCATAATTTGACATTTTGTGGAAACATAAATGTAGGCTATCTGAAAAAGAAAACAATTACCTCAAAATTTATTTTACCTAAATATATATTTTTTGTTTTCTAAAAGATAATTTATTAATCAAATTTCCTTTGTTTCAAGGTTATCAGTCGTAGGTTGTTGGTAGACAAATGCAGACGTATTGTAACCTGTATTCTGTAGTTCAGTTTTAATGATTAGTGGTGTGTATAGTTTTTATTAAGTGCTTGTTTTTTAGAGTTAGTGAAGTTGACAAACAACACGGTGGTTGTGATACCTGACTTAGGCGTGTCATAACGCTTTGGTATGATTTGTTTATTTTAACCCAGTTTGTAATTATGTATTGGTTTAGTTATTACCTGAAGAAGAGATAAGATTGTATATCTCGAAACGTAGTGTTACTGATTTATTGTTTCACTGAACGATGGCAAATGTCCGGAAAAATCCTGTTTCCTTCACGATCAAATTATAGTTTCTTATTGATGGTATTAAATAATGAAACGTGACGAAGCTCTAAGTATTTTCGAAGTCTTGTCCACCAAATTGATCTTTTGGAGTAACAGTCTTGGCCGTTAGTGTTACCTTTTTTCCCTAGCATTGTGTGCCTACTTCATGATAGTACATTTTTTTATTTTTAGTAAAAAACTCCTGGATCATCAATATTTTGAAACGTATATTTTTTCTGTAGCAAAGGTGCGTTCATGGTTATAGCTTAACTAAATTTCACTCTAATACAGTTAAATTAGGTTCGATAACACGTAGCAAAATATCATTTAGCTAATGTTTTTGATGTTGCTTATATGGAAATAAAGCTTTACGAAAGAAATCAATCACAGAGGTTAGATTTAGCTCCAGTTGACCATCCTCATACATTCGGCATCTAAAATCTGATGCTGTTGCAGACTTGACTCCTGAAATGTTGAGCAGCATCAGATTTCAGATTCTTTATATAAGAGGAAGATGAACTGCAACTAAATCCAACATTCACATCGAATCAGCGCTTTTCACCATAGCTGCTTTATGCGCGTACAGATTAGTTTTTCTGCAGATATCGTGCAGGCAGACAGAACGATTTTTGTCCACAATGAAAAGCTCCACTAACGATTAACAAATAACTTCATATGTATTGAAAATATTACAAATAAGTCTAAAAAAGAATGCATTAGTTAAATATTTATATAGGTCGACGGAATGCCAATAATTCAAAAGCCAGATTCTCAATAAACTCGGTATTTAAAGAATGTAGCTGAGTGATGAGACTATAACTACTTGTCGAGATCTTGTCCGCCATATTGATTAATTTGACACGGCGGACTGGGCCGCTTGAGATACCTCTCTTTACCTGATACGTGTAAATGTGAATCTAGCCAATGGTCAATGTGATAAGTGATTCACATAAACATGTTAGTGGTTTCTATAAGTTAAAAATAAATTATCTTCACATGCAATGACAATGAAGTTTTCTGACAGGAATTCGTAACTATCATTTAAATGCAGTTGATTTAAGTTACATCTCCGCTGGGATTTTATTCAAATTTAAAATGGATAACTCAATTAATATCCTGCGGACAGACAGAGAGACAATCATACGGGAGAGATATGTTTACATTCTCCATCAAACAAAAAATAAAATTTTCCTAATTAGAGATACGCTTTAGTAGAGCTCAGCCAAATTCCATGTAATCGTTGAACTCGTTTGTGTTTAAGTAGAAATGGATTTCATGCAAATTTGAAATCTACTGATGATATTTTTCTGAATATATCATGTAGGTGGTAGTTTGAGTAAATATTGTCATAATTTAAAATATCGTATTATAGTACTCAGTTTCTTTGAAATTTTTTTACTCCGCGAAGTTCTCATTTTGATCATGATTAGCCATACGATCAATGCACAAATATTTGCTAACGATCAACCAATGCTAACAAAGTGACATGCTCTATCATCAAACTCAATGTTGCCAATACAGAAAAAAACCTTTCAAATCTGTACGTCAGTTCGTTTTCGAGAAATCATCGTCAGATTGTTTGATAGATAGACGGAAATGGATTTTTAAATTCCTTTAAGTGATAGGCTGAGCGTTAGCAAATAAGGAAACCACGTTGACGGAAATAAATTATTAACATGAACTATACACACATCTGCTTTAATAAATAATTTAATTTCACGTGACATTTTCAAGTAACAAGAATACTAATTAATTCATTCAGTTGTTCTGTTCCGAAGAGTAGATGAGATAAAGTTAGATATTAAGTCTAATTGATGTTGAAAAGTATATTTTTGGCTGATCTTTATCAAATACCATCCATCCTGGGACTGAAAAAAATAATGTATCTGTTTGTATATATCGATTTCTTTGTCCGCACGATATCTCGAAAACGAACTAACCTATATACTTGAAATTACATACGGATTCATTTCTTTAGGAGAAACGCTTAATTCGATGATAGCGTATGTCACTCCATGGGATTTGGCTGAGCGTTGGTGTATTTTTACAATGTTCTTATAGCTATCCATGATAGCAACGAGAAAATAGAATAATAAATTGATCTATAAACACATTTAATACACCATTAACACATAAGCAATAACATAACAACCAAACAAGCATATTAACACATGCAACCTGACTATCCCAAAATCATTTTTTAGTGACTTAGTGTGTAGAATTTTATTATGAGAACTAATTTACTAAAGATAAATATGGATTTATCATGTATCAAGATATGTAAAGAAAGATAAAACTTTTAATATTTATAATTTAAACAAGAATAATTTACCTCCAATATTGTGACCAACACTCATATTATATTTGTTGTCCTATTACATAAATCGCAGACACCTTTCTTTCTAGCACTTGTATGAATAGTATATGTATAAAATATTCGCTTAGTAAGATAATATTAAAATTGTTCTTCCTGTCATAAAATGCTGCATGCAATTTATAAGCTTCTTACTACTGAATATTGTGATTCAAAGTTAACGTAAGTTTCATATTTAATTTGCATACTCCACGAAAATATTTGAATGTAATAGTCATCCACTTTGTATATAAAATGAAAAACTTTTAATATACACAAACTTGTATGAAATATGTATTTTAGTACTTATTAAAATACATTATCAAATTATGTACTGTTACTAAGTTGATATCTTATGAATTTCAGTAGACTCTGCTTGAACATCGCGATAAAGGCTCGAGATCACTGTATATTTTTTAATATTGAATAATTAACTAATTTTTGCATTCTTTAATTTGTTGTGATATTGAATATTTAGTTTATCGGTAAAAATTATGCATTAAATATAAAGCTATTAAAGTAAGTTTGTATGCATTTTTTAAAGTTATTTAATGATTTTAGCTCGAACAAGGTCTTTTTATTTAGAAAGGACAAGTGACCTGAGACACCATGCCTAATAACTTTGAACTTAGGCTTTCACCCTCTTTGCACCATACCTCATTGCGAGTTAAGTTCATCCAACCAAAGGTTTACTGATCCAGGGCTTCGTTCTCTTTGACCATATAAAACAGTTAAATAAAAAAATTTAAAACTGAACTTTGCAATTCACTCATAAAACGTCCATAACGCATTAATTACAAATCAGTTACGAAGTAATTTAACCCTAAATATGATGATGGATATAGAAAATTTACTTTAAAAGTGATAAATTAAAATTCCACCTTAATACAATAAGGTAATATTATACCTACAAGTGTTAATAACTTAACTGCTAGTTAATAACTTTTAATAATGCTATCTATTGATTTATTTGTTAAAGTTTGTAAGTAATTAGTTACAAACTTTTACAAAAAAATATTATTTACAATAGTAGTAATTTATAGTTTATATCAAAGTATACTCGTTAAATTCAGCTTTTTAAAATCTCAATAATTTCTCATCCCCGCTGTACTCTGCGCACCTGCAGCCTGTTGTGCGGAAAGAAGGGTGTTTCAGAGGGGTCGTGCTCACCAAACCGGAAATAATCCACTCTTCGCCACTCGCACCACATAACCCTATAAACATTTCCCTTTAGTTTAAAACAAGGCACGAGTTATTTAACTGAGACTGTATCGTGCATGGAATAAAAATAAATATATTTTCCACTTTTTGATTTTTAATAAGTACAATATAATCCACACTCAAACATATGAATATTACTTGTATTATAATGAAAGTGAAAAATAGAAATTATAATGTAGATTGTTAATATCTGGATCCAATTCACTGCTAATTTAAAGTTAGTTATATTCGTGGTACATATCGTACTTGTGTTGCGCGTGCGTGTGCGCGAAATGAAAACGTATGTTTTAGTATGAAAACGATAAATCAATGATGCTTTTATAACAATTCTTTCGCGTTATACATGACCGTTGTTTCCAATATTTTTAGGCTTGAAGTCAATGTAAATCATTATGAGTGTAGCTTTCACCGTCGTTAAAAGTCTATAAGTTACAGTACAATAAATGGTGTGGTAAGTTCATAGATTTCCTTTACAAAATCAATATTGTCATATGGTCCCCGATTTTGAGGTTTCTAACCTGTGTAATTTTAATTGTTTTATTATTAGAGAATGTCCGACAAGGTGCCTAAGTAAATACAGTAGATCAGTTGGAGACCATGGGTCCTAATTAATTGTATATCTGATGTGCTTCTCTGATCCATGTCTATTAAGGACTTTCATTCCCCAAAAGAAGTGTTCAATATCCCCATAAGAGTGTGAAGTTAGATTGTTTTGAGTCTTTCGTATATTTATATGGCTAAAATTACTCAAACAATGGATTAAATTAAAATATCTCAATATAGTAACTGGTCACCTGAGTGTAATTATTCGTACATTTATTTGAAAATAAAGCTGTATATTTTATATTGCTATTAAATATGACAGTGTATGGTAAAAGTCAGAGGTCGTACTTACTAACCTGTCACTGGCATATGGAGAATCACTTGGTGAGGTATCAGACGACGTGACGGTATTGGATGCAAAGCGACATACACATCTATTATATTATATGGTATATATACAAATATATACATATTATATAATATATATATATATATATATATATATATATATATATATATATAAGTAGATAGTAATATGGCGGTCCTAGCGCACTTTTGGGACAGTCAGAAAATCAACATAAAATACTGTGTAAAGGACAATAAACGAATCTGTAACTCACGAATGAAAAATTACCGAATCTATAGCTGTTTGCTTTTACTTTCTTGAGCTGTCAAATCAATCTATTGATCTCATATCTGCTTAAAATCAACGAAAATTCTGTTGTAAATGTATTAAAATCTTAATGAAAAATCTTGGAAAAGTTAAAGAAAAAATTATTGAAAAAATAGTATAAAGAATTTAAATTGCCTCCAACAAACCAATATAGTAATAAAAGTACTATTTTGTCCTATAACTATACTATTTTTTCAAAAATTTTAAGTCTTAGTTTACAGATTTTTCTATAATAAATAGAAGAATCTATCACTGTTTCACCAGAAATTGTGCTGATTTCTGTCAAATTCAAGTAAAAATCATTACTTTTTCAAATTCATAGTTAAGAAATTTTCCCTATTTAAATGGAGAGGAAAAAGGTATCATGCCCCTACTGCAAAAAAGACATCTTTGAACACCATTATGATAGACATTATAATTCTAAAATTCATCTGAAAAATAAAGATATTTATGAAAAAGAACTAAATTATTTGAGGAATTGGGCTAAAGAAAATCAAATTGTCGATCATGAAAAGATGTACAATATAGAAAAATTGCGTGAATTAAAGAAAAGCTTTAAGGAAGATAAAAAAGATCTCAATCTATTTAATAATGAAAAAATTCAATCAATCGCTGAAAAATTGTCCATTGAAACAAACGATAAAACTAAGTCTGAAATGATCGAAGAAATTGACAAAACTCTTAACGAAAACCCTAAAAATATCATTGATGTAGAAGTGTTATCCTCAATACACGGTCTTTTCAAGCAATACATTTTAACAAACTTGAACGATATTTCCATGTCAATTTACAAATATCTATCAATTATGAGGCCAGAAATTAAAAGTTTAATAGAAAAATTTCAAGAGAATGTTAAAAAAATATGAAAGGATATCTCTCTTTGGAATGTGAATACGAAAGAACTTTAGTGAACGGTGAACCACAAACGTGTCCAATGTACTTTACTATAAAAGCAGACGAGATCTTTGATGTAAACGACTTTATTTCTAAACAATTTAATAAATTAACACATCGTGAACAAACAAATCATCCAAATAAGGGTTCTGGATGGACATTTAAAAGCTGCAAACAACTAGTTTTGAGCCTTAATAAACACGAAATGATGAACGCAGGATCATATATCGATTTGCCAAAGAAAATCAAAGATAAGAAAGCTTGTATAAATATCAAAAATAAAGATGATTATTGCTTTATTTATTCTATCCGATGCGCTATTGAAAAACCTGAAAGAGACTGCGAAAGATCAAAACAATATGAAAAATTTGTAAATGACGAGATATTTTCAGGTTTTGAGTATCCAATGTCCTTAAAAGATATACAATCATTTGAAAAACGAAGTTACAATTCCAAGTACAAATATCCAAAAATGTCTATAAATATCTACAGTTATGATGAGAAACTCAATATTGTTCCATTACAAATTTCTGAAAAATACGACGCTGAGTTAAACATTGACTTATTGTATGTTAAACAAGAAGACAAATCTCATTATGTTTTGATAACCGATTTAAATAAGCTCGTGAGTTCTCAGTTATCTAAACACGAACATAAAAAATTGCTATGTAGAAGATGTTTAAGCCATTTCTACAAATCTGGAGATTTAACAGATCATTTAGAAATTTGCAAACAACATGAAGTTTGTAAGCCAATTATGCCGTTTCCAGGTCAAACAGCATCATTTACTAATTATCAAAAGAAGTTTAGCCATCCTTACGTTATTTATATGGATTTTGAGAGCATATTAGAAAAAATTCCGACATGCAAGAACAATCCACAAAGATCGACTACAACCAAGATTCAGAAGCACATTCCTTATGGTTTTACTCTATATTTAGTGTCGAATGTGACCAATCGTATGTACAAGCCGATATGTTATCGAGCAAAAAATGAAGAAGATTTGCCAAATGTTCCTGCAAAATTGTTTGAAGAACTCAATAAATTATCGAAATACATAGCTACAAAATATAATTCTAAGAACAAAAAACCTATGAAATTGACTGAAGAAGAAGAATTAGCTTACCAAAATTCTAGTCTTTGTCATATTTGTGAATGTGAGGGTTTTGATAATCAAACAAGAAAAAAGTACGAGATCATTGTCATTTAACAGGTAAATTTAGAGGTTCAGCTCATTTATCTTGTAACTTGAATCTCAAATTTCCTCAAAATATTCCCGTTTTCTGCCACAATATGTCAAATTACGATACTCATTTGTACATAAAAGAATTGGCTAAACAATATGGAAATGTTGATTTGATCGCAAACACCGATGAACGGTATATAAATTATTCAGTAAATTCAGGATATGGGTATGAGTTTGAAGATGATAAACCAAGAAAGTTCATCAAGTTTTCTTTCGTAGATACGTTCAGATTTATGGCATCGTCTATTGAAAAGTTAGCTAAAAACCTCAAAAAAGATGATTTCAAGCATACAAATCATTTTATACAAGATGGAAGAATATTGAACGAAAATTATAGAACGACAGCCAAATGATGAAGACGAGATTTTTAAAATTCTATCTGGAAAAGGTACATTTCCTTACGAATTTATCGATAGTATTGAAAAACTTGATTACACAGAAGACCTGAAAATTCAAGATTTCTATTCACTTTTGACAGACGAGAGCATATCTGAGAAAGATTATCAACACTATTTGAGCGTTTGGAACAAATTAAAAGAGAAAAATCTTGGAAATTACTCTGATTTGTACAATATCCAAGATGTATTATTGCTCGCTGATATATTCGAAAATTTCAGAAATATTTTGTCTAAATTTGTTACAAACTTGATCCAGCACATTATCTAACAGCTCCAAGTCTCGCATGGGACGCTATGTTAAAATTAACGAAGATAGAATTACAGTTAATTAGTGATTATAATATGTATTTGATGATCGAAAAAGGTATTCGCGGAGGCATTTCTCAATGTATTAAACGATATGTTAAAGCAAATAACAAATATTTGAAAGATTTTGATAAGACAAAGCCCGAAAACTATCTGTTGTACGTCGATGCAAACAACCTTTATGGGTATGGCCTCATGCAAAATTTACCATATAACGAAATCAAGTGGATGAACCCGAAAACATATACAACAGCAGAATGGCAAGAAACAATTTTGGAACTCACTGGCGACGAAGATTATGGCTATATTCTTGAAGTCGATCTAGAATATCCAACAAATTTACACGAACATCACAAGGATTTACCTCTTGCTCCAGAACATTTTAAAAACAAACTTTGCACAACTCTACTGGATAAAACTGAATACGTTGTTCATTCGAGAAATTTGAAGTTCTATTTGGAACAAGGTATGATTTTGAAACATGTGAATAGAGTTATCGCATTCGATCAGAAGCCTTTTATGAAAAAGTACATTGATTTTAACACAAACATGAGAACCAAAGCTACAAGTGACTTCGAAAAGGACTTTTTTAAGCTGATGAACAACTCAATTTTTGGAAAAAGTATGGAAAATGTGCGAAATAGATGTGATATCAAACTAGGAAATGAAGAATTTTCAATGAAACAGGCCAAGAAAACGAACTTCAAATGTTTCAATATCTTTGACGACAACTGTATAGCGAGTCACATGTACAAACAAAAGGTTAAATTTAACAAACCGATCTACATAGGATTTTCAGTTCTTGACCTATCAAAATTGTTAATGTACGAGTTTTATTACGATAAATTAAAGAAGTTTGATCCAGATTTGAATCTGTGTTACATGGATACAGACAGTTATTTTCTAGAATTGAAACGAGATCCTTTTAAAATTATTAAAGAAAATATAGATGACTTTGATACAAGTGATTATCCAAAAGATCACGAATGTTTCACTACTAAAAATAAGAAGGTAATAGGGAAATTCAAAGACGAATTGAACGGCGAGATATTAGAAGAATTTTGTGGATTGAGATCAAAGATGTACTCGTACAAATATCTAGACAAAAATCCAGTAAGATGTAAAGGGATTAAGAGAAGCGTTGTAAATAAAACAATAAATATCGAAAACTTGAAGAGATGTTTGTTCGAAGATAAAGAAGAATTTAGGGAGATGACAGTAATCAAAAGCTACAAACATGAGTTGTACACCGTCACTATAAACAAGTTAGCACTGAACGCTAAAGATGATAAGAGAATTGTCCTAGAAAATAAGATCGATACAGTACCTTATGGCTATAAAAATGAAGCAAAATCTGATATATTAGATGAGTTAAATAAACTTGGAAACTTTGACATGTAAATGGAAGATGATTTGATTCACTGCCACAAATACAAGAAAAACACGAAAAATATAGATTCTAAAATCGTTCAAACTCAAAACGGGTTGTATAGAATTGCTGCAAAATGTTCCAAATGTAAGACAAATAAGAGTCAATTTATAAAGAATCCAAATGAAAAACAAGTAAAGAAATAATTAAAGAATAAAGAAGAAATAGAGATTGAAGCTAGAGAAATTCATGCACCAGTACGAAAAAAGTTTAAAAAGAGAAAAATTATAACACTAGGAATTGACGATTTATGGGCAGCAGATTTAGTTATAATGTCTAATTATTCAGATCAAAATTATGGATTCAAGTATATGTTAAATGTTATTGATACTTTCTCAAAATATGCTTGGTCAAGAGCTATCAAAAGAAAAAACGGCAAGGATGTTTCAAAAGCTTTCGAAGATATAGTAAAAGATGCCATAAGGATCAATCACAAACCTCCAAACCTACTTCATACAGTTAAGGGTTTAGAGTTTAAAAATAAAGAATTTAATGATGTTTTGAGAAAATACGACATCAAGATTTATCATACTGAAAACGAAGAGAAATCAAGTATTGTAGAGAGATATAACAGAACTCAAAATGAGAGAATGAAAGTAATTTTTGAGATTAATAAAAACTTTAAATGGATCGATATTCTTCAAAAAAATAGTCACAAATTACAATGATACGGTTCACAGCACAATCAAAATCAAGCCCAAAGACGTAGTTAAGGATGCAGAAAAGGAGTTTTTAGAGACCTTTTTGAATTGTTAGTAAAAAACAAACATTTTCAAACAAATATAAGAACAATTGGTCAAGAGAAATCTTTGTGATTTATCAAATTAATAACACAGATCCTGTAACTTATAGTATAAAAGATTTAAATAATGAAGAAATAACCGGAAAGTTTTATGAATATGAATTGAGAAAGTCAAAGCTGTAATTTTTTCTATATAAATGGAGGCTGAAAAGAAATGTACAAAGTGTCAAGAATTTAAAGATTTATCAAAGTTTTATCATGATAAGACTAGAAAAGACGGATTATACTGTTATTGTAAGGATTGCAATAAAAAATATGAAAGAGAATTATACGATAAAATAGAAAAATTAACGTTAGAAGAGAAAAAATGTTGTATTTGCAAAGAAATTAAGGATATTTCCAAATTTTGTGATTGGCATTATAGTAAAGATAAAAAGAAGGCTTTTTGTAGAGATTGTGCTAGAAGAATTTTCCGAGAAAGTCAAAATAAACCGACTCATTGCGAATGTGGAAGAACTCTTCAATGGTTACCTAGTCTTAAAAGACATTTACAAACAAAATATCATAATTCGAATATTTAGTAAAATTTAGAAACATTTTCAACGTGCAATTTAGATATTCTATAAATCAGTCGAGATTCTGCCATATTTGTAGTAAAATGATTTCCGTTGTATAAAATATTCAAAGATTCTTTCATTTGGTTATACAGATTGATAGAATTTGGTTCGTCATCAATGAACAAAATCTCTAATTCAGGATAATTTATTTTTTAGATGTTTTAATCGGTTTGGTATTTCTCGTTTCTGAGCTCTGATAACGTAATAAGGCCATTCCCACATGTGATTCTTCTTAATTAATACAAAAACATGGTGTTTTTTCTTATCAAAATCTTTACAAACAAGATCTGGTTTCATTAAGTCAATTTTTACACTTTGTTTTGCAATTATTTCCGTTTTGATTTCATCTTTAATTTGCAAGTGTTTAACTTCATCCTCTAAATATTTAATCTTGTTTTCAAGTTTGTACTCACCAAATTTTCTAATGGAGGGTAAAACCTCTTTTGTAACCCACTTTTGAAAGGTTTTTGCTTCTAATTTATTAGATCTTAGTATTAAAGAATAAAATCCAGATTCATTAATGAAAATAGTGTCAGGATGAAGATTTTGAAAGGGTCTATGGCATAGACTCTTGTAATTTATATATTTAAAGGCTATTTTCTCGTCATTATCAATATTATTTATGATAGCTTGTCTAGTATTTTCATATTGTAAAATTTCTGCAACATCTTTAGCCTTAAACCAGATCACATTGTTTTCGTCTACAATCGTTAAGATATTCGTGTTATCGAATGTAAGTTGATTATTTCTTAGATCTATGACTGACTCCATTTAGATATAAAAAAATTTAACAAGCAATTATTATTTTGAGTTTAAAGGTCGAAAATAGTGTCTGGATGTAATTTTTGTAAGAGTCGCGATTCGATACCCTTGTCAGAATCTATGTTTTCAAAGCTTTTTTTGTATTTTTCTTTAACATGATCTATGATAGCTTGTCTCGTATTTTTAAATTCCAATATTTCTGCAACATCTTTAGCCTTAAACCAAATTTCATTATTTTCGTCAACAATCGTGCAAATGTCTTTATTATTGAATGTAAGTTGATTATTGAGTAGATCCACAACAGACTCCATTTAGATAGAAACATTTTTAACTAGTAATTTTTTAATTTCAGTATAAAGTCCAGATTCATTGATAAAAACAGGGTCAGGATGAAGATTGTTAAGGGGTCTATGGGATAGACTCCTGTAATTTATACATTCAAAAGTTGTTTTCTTGAAAATTTGAAGGTAAGCTATTCAATAGCTCCCCTTGATTCATGTCCGTTGCTTCAACAATCTTAAATATATTGTTGTTTTACTCTCATTATTTAATAAATTTCCCTCAGAGTCTTGTATAGTTAGAACGATTTTTTGAATTCTTTTAATATTTTTTCTAATTGGAATATAATCAATTTCATTCGGTTTTTCACTAATTTTTGATCCATAAGCAACATTTGGAAAGAAAGTGACCAACATTTCCGATTCTTTGTGAAGATGTTCGGTATGATTTTCAAAACTAGGTTCAACGAGATTACAATGTACTTCAATTACATCGAACGGTCTAAATTTTGGCGTTTTATTTCCTAAATATACCTGATTTGGCTCAATAGTTTCTTGAAAAAACCCTAATAAATCTACAATAATTGCTGAAAACATTATTCTTACTGGTGATTTTATTTGAATTTTATTAGAGAGATAATTTTTTGCATTTCAAACTTGTTTTCGTCAAAGTTTAAAGATTTATCTGATTGTTTGAATGTTTTTCAGATAATTTTTAAGGGAATTTTTTATTTGATCGAAAGTGTAATATCCTTTGTTTAAACCATAGTATTTTGTTATGTTCTTCTCACTAAATCCTATACAATAAGGAGAACTTTCACTAATATTTATTACAAAATTGTCAGAATAAAAACCGCTTAAACCGATAAAATAATTTGATTCTTCCTCTAAATGAATAGGATGTTCCAAGTTTAAAACTAATTTAGAGCTTTCTGAAGTCAACTTGAACAGCTTCATTTTCGCAAGCGTTGCTTCAAGATGAAAATCTTCTATTTAAATGGAGAAATTTTTAAAGAAAAAAGATCAGATAAAACTTCAAACGTTTGAAAAAAATAAGAAAGATCAACCAATCAGATTGTTAATTGTTGGTTCAAGTGGATGTGGAAAAACAACTTTATTATTGAATTTTATCTACAATAGGTTGATTCCTTATTCCAATTTGTATGTTTTTAGTAAATCTTTAGAACAAGACGCCTATAAAAAATTACAAGAAAGATTTGAAAATATTGAGAAAAAACTTAAACAAAAAAAATATCACATTTTTATAATGTTTCTGAGGACATAGTTCCGTTAAGCGAATGTAAACCCAATTCGTTAATCGTTTTTGATGATTGTATTTTGGAAAATCAGGACGTTATTAAGGAATATTTCGTAATGTCTCGTCACAAAAACATATCTTGTATCTATCTTTCCCAATGCTTTTCAAAGGTTGATAAACAAGTTATTAGAAATAATTTGAATATGTTGTGTGTTTTTAAGCAAGACGATCACTATTCGAGAAAGATTTACAACAATTATGTTGGTTCTGATATGAGTTTTAACCACTTTATTGAGTTGTGTGATAAAATTTGGAAGGAAGACTACGGATTTTTAACAATTAATCTAACTTTGAAGCCTAAAAATGGTAAATATTTGAATAAATTTTCTAATATAAATGCTGCTTAGTGGTCTGACAAATTTACTCGATAAAATATTTGTTACAATTATTTTTAAATTATCTTTACTTTTTTATTTACATTATGAAAACAACTGAAAAACGGTAAATCTGTTCACGTTTTCACGCTTCGTGTTCACGTTTTACGTTACACGTTCACGTTTTCACGCTTCGTGTTCACGTTCACGTTCTCGTTCTCGTTCACGTTCTCGTTCTCGTTCACGTTCACGTTTCAAAATTTTCCTAAATAAATGGCGAACGTAACTTCAGAAGAAGCAAAAAAACTTGATCAAATAGAAAAGAAATTAATCAAAGAATTTAAAGAACAGATTCGAATGGATGAAAAAGAACAATAATTTATTCAAAAAATTAATCAACCTGTAACTTCTGCAATAAAAAATGTTGAGGGCAAAATTGAAAATGTTTTAAGTGATAATCAAAATTTGATGAATTTGGTTCCAGTTGTACGGACAATTTGCCGATATTTCAATTCCAGAATATGAAGAGTTTTTGAATTGCCAAAATTACCATCTTCAACACCATTTAGACCTCGAATCATTGAAGACTCTACCATAGTTGAACCAATAAGTCCTGGAACGACGGATATAATAATTGGTGTTGAAATTGGTAAAAATTCCTTCCTAGAGCGAAGGATGATAAATTTGGTTTGTATTGGGATAGAAAAAAGAAAAGTTTTATGATTGGAAATTTGCCCGTAAATTTTGAACATAATGACATAGTTATTAATGAAAAAATGTACGAAGGTACTCAGGGTTTATGGAGATTATTAACAGGCACTGATGTTCCAAAAGACGGTTTATATTCTGAAGAAGGACTTGAAAAAGTATACTGAAATTTTATGGGAATCTGACTCAATTTACAAAAATAATGATCCATCTACTAAGAAGCCTAAGTCAAGTAGAGGTAAAAAATATATGAAATTAATTAAACCAATTTGGGAAAAAACGAATCGAAGGATCAGGTGTAAGAAAATACAGTGATAATAAGATTGAATACAGATATATCGACGATTTGACAAAACTCGATGGAATTATTAATTATATTTTTTGCTCAAGAGAAGGCTGGAAATAACAATTTTTTGAATGAAAAGAAAGCAATTAAAGATTTTATTTCGAAACAAACTTGACGAAATGATTGAAAAACCTGATGGAATTAAATATTTAAAACGAATTTTGCCGACAATCACGTACCAACTTATCAGTATCTGGGGCCTGGCACAAAACTCGAAAAAAGACTAAAAAGAGGAGATCCTGGTTTAAATAAATTAGATCAAGCTGCTATGGAACACGATATTTTTTATGCAAAACATAGAGACACAAATTCCAGACATATAGCAGATAAAGTTTTGCAAGATAAAGCAATGGATAGATTTTTATCAAAAGATGCTAGTTTAGGTGAAAGATTTGTTGCGCTTCCAACAGCTGGAGCAATGTTTTTAAAGAGAAAACTAGGAATGGGAATCGAAGAGAACTTGAAATTTTAAACTATATAAATGGAGGTGAACGTAAACTTCAGCAAAAATCAGAAAGAAAAAATAAAATCCGCTTTTAAGAAGAAAATACCCGTTAGTATTCAATTAAAATAGATCAACTAAAAAATGGCGAAGATAAGATATTTTTAACAAATAGACAATACAATAAACTCGAAAAACATAAGAAAAACAATAAAGGAACCAGAATAGAATTTTCTTATAATCAGTTGAAAGAACTTAAAAATGGTGGACTTTTGAAAGATTTATTAGATTTTGGAGAAAATATTCCAGTTGTTAAAAATGTTGTTCCTTATGTTCGTAAAGCTGCTCCAATCGTTAAAAAGGATGTGATTCCTATTGTTCGAAACATTTTAAATTGGTTAGATAAAGAGTTGGAAGATGTTACAGGATCTGGATTAGATGAAAAAACTTTGAATTACGTGAAATCAAACATTAAAAAAAATTTGAAATCAAACCTTTAACATTCGGGGAATTGGAAGAAATCTGCAAAAATATTAAACATTTTAGAGGAATCTTCATGAGAGATACATTACCTGAAAAAGTTAAAGAAATTTGAATGTGGAATTGTGAATTTAGACTCGATTATGGGAAGTGGAAACGCATTGGATTTGTTATTATAAAAATGATAAGAATGCATGTTATTTTGATTCGTATGGAAGAATTGAGGACAAACCACCTATAGAATTGATTAAATATTTGAAAAAATCAAGCGTCTACTACAATGATTCTCAGATTCAAGACTATAAAGATCCCCAATTTGTGGTCATTTATGTGTTTTTGTGTTGAATGAACTGAGTGATGGTAAAGATTTTAAAGAAGTTGTTAACAAATTATTACTTAATAAATATGGATTCATAAAAATATTTTTGACGTATTTGGAACACAAATTATTCAAAATGTAGATAATAGTTTGAATTTTGATAGTTTGAGAAATGAGTTTGATAACAAGTTAGAAAATTTATTACAAAACCTTCCAGATTCAGATATGTTTGCTGTCGAGATTGAAGATTTTAAAGCAGAATATGATAACAAACTTTTCAAATTTCATGAGTTCAAATGAAGTTGCTGATAAAATAAAAACATTGGAAAAAGAAGTTGATGATGGTGTAAAAAAATTATTTACCAATTTAATGTCTCATATCGAAAAAGCTGATAAAATTACTGAAGCGATCAAAGTTGAAAAGAATTATGTTAGTTTGGCTAATAAAAAAAGAATTGTCGGTGTTCGACCTGGTATTGACAAACATGATGTTGTTGTTAAAGAACAAATTTTAAAACCTCTAAAATTATCAGAAAACATCGATATTGTTGATTTACATGATCCGAATGTTAAAAAATGCCTTAGATTTTAAAGGAAAAAGAATTAGCAGTGTTAGTAAAGGAATTAATCCATTTGATGTTGTTGTAATGATTCAATTAGAAGATCATATTAAAATGTTTAATGAACTAAAACAAAATTATGAGAATCATAAACAGCATGTTAAAGATTTTACAACAGAAGTCTATGAAAAACTTGATGAAAGAAGTAAAAGATCAGTAGACGATGTTGGTGAATTACTTGATAAAGTAAATAAACTAGAAGAAAACTTTAATACATATAAAAATAATGTTAATGAAATTAGTTAGTGAAGTAGTTACAAAAATTCTGGAAAATTTTGATACACATTTCAATGAGAAAGTAAACTTTTTTGAAAATTTTGGTACACGTTTCAATGAGAAAGTAACACATAATAATGAATTACTTAAAAGAATAGATGATCAATACTCTTTATATCTCGATAAAGTAAATAAATAATAATTTTTTTAGAAATTTTAGAAAAAATAAATTTAAAGAAGATGTTAATAAAACTTTTGGAAATATTGATAACAGATTTAATGGATTAGGCGGCTATGATGACTAATTTTCCTTATATAAATGGCGCTCATATACTGTGTGAGATGTAAAGAAAAAAACTGCAACAAATGATATAAAATACTATGCAAACATCAATGGAGTTAAGAGAATATCTGGAAAATGTGCTGAATGTAACACTAAAAAGAGCCAATTTATAAAAACTTGAAATTTTTTCTTAATAAATAGAGATGGCGGGACATTACAGTGCTTTCGATCTTTTTATAATGCAACACGAAAGAGATTTGAAAAAAGAACATTGGGATGACATTTCTCAAAAATATGAATTATCCGAAGATATGATGAGATTATAAGTAAAACAAATTGAATTGGTATAACATTGCAAAATATCAAACTCTGTCCCCAGAGTTCATTCAAGAAAATATACATTATCAATTAAAAGATCATATGTCTGTTCTTTGTCTCTATCAACACTTGAGTATAAAGTTTTTGGATGAAAATAAAAGATACAGTTGATTGGAACAATATTATAGATAGCGGTTACTATCCTGTGCAAATTTTATTGAAATATGTGACCGAGATCGCAAAATTTAAGGAAGAGAATCCTGAATATGACGAAGTAGATCATTAAAAATGACTCTAATCTTTTTAATTATTTTACTAAAATTTATATCTTTTCTTATAAAAACGTATATTAGATCGATGAAAAAATGATATCTTTCTTATACATGATGTTTAAAATTTCTAAATTTTTCTCTTATTAAGTGGCGGACTACAGAAAATATGCTAGTGATATTGAAAGGGCGGAGAAAGATGGTCAAGCATATCTTGGAACTGATAATGTTAGATTAATCGATAATTTTATACCGTTTTTATTTTCTAAGATTGAAGTAAGAAAACACAATAAATTGATAGAAGAAGTCGAAAACTGTGGCCAATTAAGCACAATTAAAGGAACTATTTCGTATTCAAAAAGTGATGTTATTTCTCAAACTTCTAATGGCTTTGAATCAGATTTTTAAAATTTGGTGTTTTTGAAGCAGCTGGAAATTTATCTCATTTTGGATTAGGATTTTTTGAAAATGTTACTATTCCGATCTATAAAGGAGGAGGATTTTATCTAAGTTTTATAAGAGCAGAAGACGATGATGTGATTCTGAAGACTGCAACTGGAAATGTTATGTCTGTTGATGGAAAAATAACAATTACAGATTTTTTATTAGAGTTCCAATGATTGATTATAAAATCACGAGTAAAATAAGGTTGATTGATGAAATTACAAAAAGTCAAAACATTATGTTTAATTTTCTAGATTGGCAATGTATTGAACAAAAAGGTTTTTCCGGAACAACTTATTCGTTCGATATCACAAATATTTATAGAAATATCTTCAATCCCAAGTTCGTTATCATAGGTTTTCAAACAGATAGACAGAATAATCAAGAAAAAAAATCCTTCAAAGTGTGATAGTTTGAATGTAAAAAATATCAGAGTAAAATTGAACGGTTTCTTATTATCCAGATGAATTACAAAATTTAAACATTTCCGGAGGTCTTTTCAGAATCATGTATCAGATGTATCAAGATTTTAATAAAGTTTACTGTAATAATAAGGAAATGTATTACAATCCTAAAGAATTTTTAGCGAATAGACCTATTTATGTCATTGATACAACAAAGAGTATGACAAATATTTTCTGGTTCAAAGAACGATATCATTATCAATATGGATTTTCAAAAAGCTGTTACAAACGCGATTTGTTATGTTGTTGTTGTTTCTGAGAAATTTTTAGCCTATGATGTGATTAAGAACGATATTAGAGAAATTCAGTAAAATTTTAGATTTATGGATTTTTCATTCCATTTCAGAGATTTTTTATTAATATTTTAAATATATTTACAAGAGAATTTTCGTTGATTAGAAGCAGATATGAGATCAATAGATTGATTTGACAGCTCAAGAAAGTAAAAGCAAACAGCTATAGATTCGGTAAATTTTTCATTCGTGAGTTACAGATTCGTTTATTGTCCTTTAAAACAGTATTTTCTATTGATTTTCTGACTGTCCCAAAAGTGCGCTAGAACCGCCATATTCATATCTACTTATATATATACTATTGCTCTGGTATTATTAAAAGTATGATTTATTTTTACCAAGCACTGCTTGAAGTTACAATAATGGGGGGACTTATTGAAACTAACTTCAGTAATGAAATTGAGGCAAATCCCAAATAAAATTATATTCAAGAAACTAAAGGCAATAAACTAATATTAATCAGTGTTTTGTAAAGAAATATATCTCCATTTTTGCAGTTTTGAACAATAATTAAACAATGAAAGTAAACAACCACAGTGACAAATAGAGCAATAACGATTAATAAACTATTTAAGTGACGAAATGGATGTAAATATGTTATATGTTAAACGGATATTCTTACTTAAATTATGTTTAGTCAAGATATCTCTTTCAATTGATATGCTTTATTTAGTCTAAAACATTTAATACATTATCTCTCTAACTCTGTAACACGTTTTTAATGGGGAAGCGTTCGATCAAATTTGCCTTCAAGTAAATATGATATAGCTGTCCAACAATAAACCTACAATGCATAATTTTCTACACTCTACAACTTCATGCTATATTATTGTATTAAATTAATAAAATATTGTTTCTATTTTAGGTTTAGTATCATTTTAAACTTCTGTGTTTCATAATCAAACTTGTCTGGCGCACACAAAAACGCAGTAATCATAACCAAAACCAACCGAACCTCGAAGCTAATCAGTTACCAGTCAGGCTTGGTGTAGAGGCGCGCCGCGGTGAGTGGTGGATCTGTGTTTAACCAACAATGCCAAACATCAGGCTGTCTATAGCTTTGCATAATCAACCCCCACCCACGTCTGTAACAGATCCAGGTGCTGATTGAAATACAGAGGTGAGAGTTGTTTTACTTCATTTAAAATATTGTTATTACTAAATATACTGCCTTTATTGGAAGTGTTACCTGTTTTCCTTAACAACAAAACCAAATTGTAGTGTTGTAACTGTTTTTGACGCTTTTCTTCTATCATGTTGGTGGAGTGGATTTTTGGGACTTTTCAGTGTAATTGTTAATTTCATTGTTAATTGATTAAATGCAACTAAATCTGTGAAAGGTTTACTAATTTTCATTGCGTGTTCCCTAAATACCGACCCAATTGTATAGCCGGCCTTGGCGTAGTGTAGCGGGTACAGTAGTTATCGCTAGACAATCGGATCAACCAACGTCGAGCGTGGCTGCTGCTTGGATGGGTGACCGCTGAGCGATCCTGTCCTTGCAAGCAGCCCGCTGCCCGGCCATTGGTGTCAAATTTAAGCCGTTCGTCCCTAGGTTAAGTGTTAGAGACGACTTCTTAGCCCTAACTTAAAATCTTAGCCTGTTAAATTAATAAATCTTTACATTACTTTAATTATATTTCTAGTGAGGTTAAAATTCAGCTGATAAAACTTTCTATACGACAAATTTTTAGTAACTACCTCTCACCCTGGTTGTAAAACTTTAGTAAATAGTATTTTGATTATTATCAATTTGAGATTTTCCTTTTAGTTATCAATCTTCTTATCACATAAACATATACATATTCCCCACTCCATTACGCTTAGCACTTAAAAAGTACTTGTATTCTTGAGTAGGGTTTTATAAATTAATTTACATAATTAAATATTCATACAGCGTCATCTTCCTACGAGTACAAGAGTGGTACTCTGTGTTGTTTCATTGTTAGGAAACTCAACGTTAATGGAAAATGTTTGTATTCATTAATTCTTCTATTTTAAGAGCATACAGAGTGATAAACACCACAATACTTTATTGCTATTATTTGCAACTGAGTTGTGTTGGTCAAAAACGGAACTCATAACTAACATTCTATCATTATAGTTATATACTCATTATATACCCAACATGCTACATCTTAGAACAATTGAACATTAAGGTTACAATCAAATAATAGTGAAAAATCCAGATCTGAATATGTATTACTTTTGCAAAAATAATTACACCGAAAAGTTTATTCATAGATAGAAATTTCACGGTTATAAACGTTGCATCAAAAATAAATCAAATATTGACCGAATAAATCTCGCCATTTCAGTGAAAACCTAACGGGAAAGGATTAAACGTTTATGGCATTTGAAAACTAATCCAACAAGTGACCAACTATAACTGTATTTAGTCCAATTAAATTAAATAGATGATATCGAATCTGTGTCTGCATTTATGAAATAGGGATTACGCACATCAAAGGTAAAATGTATTAAACGCTATTATATTCTAAGACTGAAAGCTCTTGTTTCAACAGTGTTGTGTGTTGCAGATTATACCTACGTATTTTGTGGCTAGCTTTTCAGTTATATTTATACCATCTAATAGGAATTAAATATATTTAACTTGTTCATAAATAATGAACCTGTTACATAATCTACCCTGTGGATTTTGTTTTCCAACACTGTGTCGGAAATAAAAGTTTAACTGTTAAACTGAGGACTAACTGGTATAATATGTTAATTGGAGAATAATTAGATCGTAAATCTACGAGACCACCAGACTGCATAATGCAACAGTTTAGTGCATAATATAATGTGTATATGCTTAAATCTTGAAAACAGCCTAACTCGTCATAGAGGCTATAATTTCACTGGTAACTCTACCAGGTTTTATTATTGCAAAAATTCCTACGGGAATCGATAAAAAATATCTATAAACACTGTATTACTTTACATAAAAATTTCGCCATAAATTTTTTAATTCGCAATATTGTAAATGATAATCTCTAAACTTATTAGTAATATAGCCTCAGCAAGTGATTAATGCTATAAAACAAGTACCGTAATGTGCCGATTGATGACCTTCGAGTTCAGTTTAACTTGGAACCTCTCCATTCAAGACGTATAGTTCATGATCTGCTTTTTCTTGAAGAAGTTGATCTGCTCTGTCATTGATGCACCTGATCTGCTCGAATTGCTGGACTTCCGGGCATCACGTCATCTTCGTCACCCCAGCTGTTTGCAAGGCGGCACTACACCACACAGTACATGTTCCACAGTGCTTTTCCACGTCTTCAACGCCTGGCAAACAACCTCCCCAGACATCTGGACTTCTTTGGTATGAGCTGTGATGCCTTCAGGAGAGAGTTGAGACTAGCCTGTCATGACTTGCATATCGTCTGATAACTTTTCCCCCATTATTCTTGTTGTGTTGCTCTGTTATTGTTTCTGCTTGTTTTTTGTTACACATTTATAATTACGACTGTGCCTCTTGGTTATATATTTACATTTTATTGCTTGCATTTGTTGTTTTTATAGTTTTTTTTTCTCTGTTGGTACCTATATATATATATTACTCTTGTTATTTATTTACAGTATTTTTCCCCATTGTTGTTTACTTTATATAGTTTATTTGCACTGTTATTATTTATCTCTTTATTTATTCATATGTCACGTCTTAGACAGTAATGTGCATGCATTTAAGTTAAATATTTTGTATTTTTTCAGTTCTTTATTTACCACTATCAGTCATTAATGTTAATATTTTTTTACTCTTGTTATTCATTTAAAGTTTATCTTTCATTGTTGTTGATAATTGTATAGTTTATTTGCATTGTTATTATTTGTCTGTTTGTTTCTCCATATTGTATCACACCTTACAGTAGTGTATTAAGTTAATATTATCACTAATTTATTATATACTTTCACTAATTTTTAATATAATTTATACTTTTCTTATTACATTATTTATACGTTAATTTTGCCTAGATCTGATTTAGAGTCCAGTTGCATGTTTGGTTTGGCACTTTTGTTTAAGTATGTTTTAATCATCTATTATAAGTTAATAAATGTAAATTGGTTTTTGACCGTTGGAAGGAAATAAATAAAAGTATAACACTTTTACGATGAGTAAAAAGGATCAGCTAGTGACCTATGTTTTTGGGAATGTGCTCCCTTGACATACGTATGCAATGCATAGTTGTGAGGTAGTTATTTCACTATATTGACTCACAAAGAACGCACTATAATCGATGTATCTATGGAAACACGCCATTTTTGTAAGACAAGCAAAATTATAGGTCAAAATGCAAATACTAAATCTAAACTTCATTCAAATTACATTGCTCTATACATGCAAGAACTTAAACTATCCATATTGATGTTAGACTCCGTTTCCATAGCAACAGAAGTGGTACGAGGATACCCTTATAAATAAGGGTTTTGATACAATGTGACTTGGAGTGACACATTTTCTAATTAACTAAACAAATTAGGTGTACACACGTCACATGCTTTTAGAATCCGCTGCCTCTTTATGCTTGCTAAACTCATTCGCGGAAGTTTTCCGTATAAAAGCGTAAAATGCTTGGGGTTCCTAATTATATGTGCAACTAGTATTAGGAGTATTTCTAGTAATAGGAATAGACGAGAAATTCATTCTAAACTGACGCTAGTCCCAGGTCCAATCGTTAAGACGTATTGGAATAAGAGGTAACATGGGAAAGAGTTTCAAATTATTCGTAAGAGGTTCTAATTAGTCGATAACCCAGTAGTTCATGTTGTACATTAGCGACAATCCCAGCCAAACCGCTACTGGTATAATGATAGTTTAGTAAGTTAGAACGTTTAAGGCAAGCGTCGAAGCTTAGTGTGCATAGAGGCAACCCCTATCAGTATAATGTAATCTATGCGCCTAACAGTCTTTATTCTCGTTAGAAAATTTTATAATTAAAATATAGAGTGTTAGAAAATATCCCGCACGGGCTTCATAATGCCGAGAGATTTTACAGGTAAAGCAATAAAATTTGGTACATCATTACTGCACCTATAAATGCACTTTTTGCAGTAAATAACATTTTTTGGTCATTTAAGGGGGATGTCCGGCTAGGAGTCAGAAGGAAATCCTAATTATGAGTATGGGTTGAGTAGTACATAAAATTAAATATATTTATTAGTAGAATACAATGCAGCAAATCCGACGTAAAATGGTTCACTCTTTGAAAAGTTACGCTGGTTTAAAGTTAGAAACATTAACAATGTAGGTCCTGTTCTAGATGGCATAATATTCTTGTTTTAGTGCAATTTTTGAAGGTTAAGCTTAGTAAATGAATACTGGACTTAAAAAATAGTTTATACGTCACATAGTGTCTCTTCACAAACATAATGAGAATACTTTGCAAGGAAATCGGCAAAATAATTTAACATACGTATAGCTCACGATATACATAGTTTTACAATGTAATGTAATATGTACATCAAATAAAACCCAATGTTTAACCTAAATTAAAATCTTTCTATTGTTATAAACTGACACCAGGTATTTACCTTAATCATTACTGACAAACCACCCAACAACGATTCATTACACCCTGTATATGTATTAATTTAAATTATAATAAATTCAACATGATTAGGTTTAAGGATTGTTATATTGTATAGAAACAAATAATAGGCAGTCACAGACTTTTTTTAAAAATACTTACATTTCTTAAACATTCACGTTTATGTTTAACATAAATATATGAAAAAACATATTTATACCATAATATTAATAATAAAATTTGCATAAATGTGTTACAGTAAATACATATCAGCAAATATTTGTATTACACAAATAAGCATAAATATAAAATTAGTTTATGTATTTTAGATTTTTAATGAAGTTATGAAAGTTATATTATCAACAAAGGATGTGGAAGATTGGTCTCCACGATACATACACTAATAACTATTAAAAGTACTTATGTAAATGTCAGTGCATCATAGATATTTCTGCAATAACGAGCAGATTTGTACTCGTATTTGATGTCATACAATTAAACTCTATTTCCCCACGTTTGACTATACATTGAGATGAACATATCTACATTGAGAATGTTATGAATTAAATTTTTCAACAAATTCATGATACAAGAATACAAATGTGTAGTCACTCCATTCTCAATCATAACGAAAGAATATTTTGCATTCTTTAGTCTATTGTACAGAGCGGCTTTTATAAATAGACCACAATTGTGATCTTGGAAATTAGTCTGAAACATTTTCTTTTTTAGAGGCATATAAGAATATATTTTTAAAACTAACGAAATATGGGTTTTTGTAATAGAATATCATGTATTTTATTTGTATTTTTACTATAAAAAGAAATTTTTTTTTTACTTTCTCACTGTTGGCCTTTTGTACTTATTTTCAGTGAATACGAATATATGAGAGATATAAGTGTTAAGATAAAATTTCCAGTTTAATATTGACACGTTTGGATTTTCCCAAATTATGACCCCGACAACCTAAAACTACCATATTTAAAAAAACTTGTGTGTTTTACTAATTTACGAATAAATAGCTTTTGTTGTCTAAGATGTGTGGTGACGTTGGTACAGCTTGTCTGGTCAGATGATGGAAGATTTTGTGTCTGTGTGTGTGTGTGTGTTTGTGTGATGTACACATGGGCTTAGACCTTGTGAAATACGTTCACTGCCTATTTTTAAATACGCAGGCATAAATTTGGTACAAAGGCAGTACTTATACATAAATATCATGACTTGGTTAGACCGTCTTAACCCAAAAAACTTTTCAAGATGGCGGCCATTCATATTCAATCAAAAATCTTTAACTCAAATAATTCACAAAATGGACCCAAACACTTGATGTTTTAAATATATTACGTAGTTATAAGCAGCTCTTAATCTTTAAGGGGGTTCGGTATGCCCTATCCTTCCCATGTTAATTTTATGTACCTTTTTCTCAGAAACCTTTAAAGCTATCATCATCAAACTTTAGGACACTACTATTTAGACCTTTTTTAACATTTAGAGCGGAAGACATTATAAAAATGTATTTTAATTTTTTATTAAAAAAAATGATAATTATAAATTATTTTACAAAAAATTAATAATTTTTTATTTACAACAAAATTAAATAAAAACTTCTTTTTTTTACTTCTGTTCCGCTCTAAATGTTAACAAAGGTCTAAATAGTAGTGTCCTAAAGTTTGATGATGATAGCTTTAAAGGTTTCTGAGAAAAAGGTACATACAATTGGCCAAATTAACATGGGAAGGATAGGGCATACCGAAAAAATCTCTTACGATTTAAATACAGCGGCCGTTTGAATGGAAAAAGGAATGATAATCTATCAATTATTATAGATTATAGAAGAATCTAAAAAGTTTCTCATGTCATCTGCAGTAATTTTTGTTACCACGTGTTTTGATATTACATCCAGATAGTGGGCGTATAAAGCTTTTACTAGTATAACTCGTACAGGATTTTTGTTTTATTTACAGTTCAGGTAAAAAACAAAACGCCAGTAGAAAAGTCTTTTGGACAAATTAAAAGAGAGACATTACAAAGGACATCTTAAAACAAGGAATGTCGTTGACGGATGTTGAAAAAAACTTTTTGTTGTGGATGGATGATATATATTTTTTATAAACAGTTTTATGACAACATAAGACAAACAGAAAAAAGTTTGCTGTCAAAAGCACCCGGCTGCAGTCATTGTGTCAAAGGGAAAGAACAGATGGCGATAGAGAATGTTTCAAATGTGAGTCATGCGATTTATGTTACTCGCAAACGAAAGAACATGAGGAATAATAGCATGGATAAAAACTATATACATTAGTTTAACGTGTATTCATTAATTAATAACTTGTTGACATTAATTACAAGATTCTAACAAAATATTGTATTTTCGACGGAATTTATTTTAAATTTGCGAAATAATTCATCAGATAAATACCCACCAGAGGCAAAATATCGCCTTGTGGTTTTGTACACCAATTTAACATTCATCTTTTCAGCAATCTGTTGAATACTCCCTATAAAATTATATGTGTGATTATAAATTTAGATGTAAGAAATTCTAGAATTGTAATTCACTAGTAATGTATGCAATCTTTATTGTTACCTACTCTTCAAACACTGTAGTAAAACTACATCGAGTTGTCTATAAGAATAGTTCTAAACGCCAAAACACGTGTATGTTTTATTTTTTTTACAGTTAGCCATGTGAGATTAGTACGCATCTCAACCTTGTATTTCTCGTAATTTTTATACATTTTCATTTAATTTAATTTATTGAGTCAACGGTAAAACCATTTCGTACATATCAAGTAACAGATGGCATGCCAGAAATTAACAAATCCAAATACATATCGCCACTTAATTGTAGATAATAGAAAAACAATGTTATCAAATATCCAAAGTTTAACATAATATACATACAAATTAACGCCTACATCAAAATAAATATCAAAAATCGATTAATTATAAAATAATATGAAAAATATTAAATAACAGCTGAAGTTTAATTTGCCACCTATTAATAAATAACTAAAAATACCACCTAATAAATAATCATTAACAAACAACATCTAATAAATAATACATTTACCACCATCCAAATAAACAACAAATGGTAACAGATGGCATGCCCAGACATAACAAATCCAAATAAATATCGCCAACACCTAATTGTAGATAATAGAAAACAATGTTATCAAATATACAAAGTTTAACATAATATATATACAAATTAACGCCTACATCAAAATAAATATCAAAAATTGAAAAAATTATAAAATAATATGAAAAATATTAAATAACTGCTGAAGTTTAATTTGCCACCTAATAATAAATAACTAAAAAAATACCTCCTAATAAATAATCATTAACAAACAACATATAATAAATAATACATTTACCACCATCCAAATAAACAACAAATGGTAACAAATGGCATGCCAGATATTAACAAATCCAAATAAATATCGCCAACGCTTAATTGTAGATAATAGAAAACGTGTTATCAAATATCCAAAGTTTAACCCTACATATAAACCTTTTCACTAACATCAAAATAAGTATAAAAATTGATTAATTATAAAATAATATGAAAAATATTAAATAACAGCTGAAGTTTAATTTACCACCTATTAATAAATAATTAAAAATACCACCTAATAAATAATCATTAATAAATAATACATTTACCAACATCCAAATAAATAACAAAATAATTTAATTATAAATAATAAGAAACAACATTATGCAACAACCAAAGGTCACATCACAGGATATAAATCAAAATATTTAATAACGGCTCAATTTGTATAGATCTACAATGCACATTAAATAAAGTCATGCAGAGATCTCCGAAAGGATTTGCTTGAGGACCCAAAGAACTCAACACCACCATTCACTATGTTTCCTTTCCTCGTCATTCTTGGAATACAGCTGTGGTGTGGGCATTTTGAATTGTTACCAATGAAATTTAATGATATTTTCTCCAATGAATATAAAATATTTAAAAATGTATAAGTGCTAAAAATATTACATAATAATACAAAAATATTATAACTTGTATTATGTATTAAATTTATTTTAATCATTTTAAAAATATTATAGTTCTAAGAAATATAAACTTAAAAGTGATTATATTATAACCTTGTTCCTATAGGACTAAATGAATTCCAAATGGCTACCAAAATATTCATCCTTTAAATGGCCTTGATTTATAAATAACATTTGTTTGCATAGTATTGTTTATGTAAAAGAGTCACGTACAAAAAATGTTTTCAACTGGATACCTTTTACCATTCAATCATTTGTATAATCACGAAAATTAGAATACTGATACCTTAGACCAGTAATTAAATTTATTGTAAATCTATTTAAACTCTTCATATATAATTCTTCATTATATCATTAATATTTATGTCTTTGTTTATATGAATAAATATGTCTTTCGTTTGATAAAAACATAAATGTATTGTACTTATTTTACCTGTGAGTATTTCCTGTAAATATTTTGGTTAGGTTAGTATCTACTGACATAGGCGTCCCTCAGTAGGGATCACTTCTGGCTGGTTTACACCGTCCAGTTGAATCCACAAAAAAAAAAAATTATTTGTCGCTTAAATTTTGGTAACCTTATGGATTTCCAGGAGGGCACATCAATAACCGCAAATGTCGAGATTCTGGGGTTCAAGGGCAATTCAATAGGTCTAGCTACTGTGGGAGATAACTGTCGGATTGGTGTGTGTGGTTTGTTAACCTCAGAGTTTTTGCTAGCCTCAACAAGGGTGTGTCATTCCCTGTCTACTTTTACTGGAGAGCCTAGGTACATAGCTAACGTCTTCTTCTTCCGGGGAGACATGACCTTGAGATTTAGTCACCCTAATTCTTCCTCATTGATCACGATAGAAGGCGACCCCTACTACTCCCTAACCTTACCCATCCTGTCAGTTCCGGAAGCAGCGCAAAGGTTCTTACAGGACTAAGTGCAATTTATAAGCTTCTGTCCTAAGAGAAAAAAAGAAAAACAATCGACTGACATAAATCATTATTCTGTGAAAAGAAAGTCTCTAAATGAAATACTACATATATAGAGAAGTTATATCGTACTATTACTTTATACATCAATAATTATAAAAGATTTATATATCAATTTACTGAATGAATGTATTGATATGTTTGTACTTTTTTATTTTCAACTTCATGTCCTTACACGATCTACTAAGAATATTATAAAAATATTTTTACACATATACAGATTTTGTACTTATTTTATATAATGAGTTTTAGAAATATTTTGCAATTAATGCATAGAATATTAATCATGTACTTTAAAGTATGTTTACGCATAGTGTAGAATCTACATTTTGTGATAGTGTAGTTTTACAGAAAATAACCCCAACGAGGACTAGTATTTAGTTTTTTAGAGTGATAATATCTTCATGCCAAAGTCTCTAGTTGTGAGATTTTTTCAAAAAACCCTTTTAACCAGTTATCTATTATAATATTATCGACTGGGAACTCATGCGCCCCTCTTTACTGGGTGGGGGGGGGGTTGGGGGGGGGGGGGGGGGGAGGGGGGGGGGGGGGGGGGTGGGGGGGGGGGGGGGGGGGGGGGGGGGGGGGGGGGGGGGGTTGGGGGGGGGTAATTTTTAATTAATTGACAAACTTCCTAAGAAGGATAATAAATCTATATTAAAATGTATAGCAATGAAGAAGTGTATTAAAAAGAAATTTAATTCTAACCGTGACAAATATAACTGGAGACACTAATAAATGCCTAGATGCAGAGGCAGTTTCAAAACAGCCTTTTATAGTAATATAGTATGTTGAAGTTCGTAAATGAGAGATGAAAGAGACTGCTGACTGACAGTTTCAGTAATCATATTTTCAGGCTGCACAGAAATTGTCCCTTAACATACTCTTAGATTTTTTTAGTTCCTTCGTAATTAGTTATATAAAGTTAGCTGACCAGTTAGTTATTACTTGAATTTTATCTAAAATTTATTATACGTTTTAGCTATCACAGTTTATCTACGCTTGTGAGAAGATATAGGTTGAACGTAATATATGGACTTTGTAATAAATGTTTGATATTTATTTTATACGACAAAGATAAAATGTAGTATATAAACTGAAAAGTCTCTTTCCGATCTTAATCGATGAAATATGAAGTGCAAGTATTATAGATTATAAATATTTATTTAAACCTTTTTTGACAATGAAAACTGCATCAATTTTAGATTTAAGCTCTTTTTAATATAGAAAAGTCATAGAACTTTCTTCATATATTTATGAAAAAGTTTGGAATTGGTAAATGTTCTATACCATATAAATACGAAGTGTGTAACGTTGTAAATGAGTTCGTATATATTATCTGTCATTTCATTAAAATAGTTAAGTACTTTAAATTTTTATGTCAGGTATAAACTAATAATTTAATTAACTGATGTGATATGATGATAATGTGAAATGATTTAACTTCTGCGATACTTGTTCATCGAGCCGTGAAGTGAGACACGTTTGTTTGACTGCGGACCTCCTTCACGTAGAATGTAAATGTGTGTAGATGCGGCGAGAGACACTTCTGACATTTGAGTCTTGCATACAAAGTACGTGATTGTTACTTTTATTGCCTCACAGCTCTCTTACTCTTGCACACTTCTGAAATGTAATCTATTCTCTTAATTTGTGTCAGGATACTATGTATTTTTAATTTTTATTGTTAGTTAAAAGTTATTTTTATTATTGGAAACCTTACATAGAATTTAAACGTGTTTCAAAGAGGAAATTTGTCATGAAAACATATTTGGGCACCAGAACTTAATTTTGAATCTTAAAACGGCCAATGCCTTTAAAACTTGAAACCCAAACTAAAGCTGGGCTCTCGTATATTGAATTCAGCTTAGTAAATATTCCTACCTATGGCCAATTATTTAACATACTGCGTCATGTTATTCAATAACTATAAAATGTAATAAAGAATTATAAGTTATAAATGATTTATACATACTAAGATCCTTATCCGAATTACTCGTAATATTTCTGCTTGATCGTAGAGTATTTTTGTATTTTCCTCAACAGCCGTGTGTAATTCCATATATACCAAATGTGGTCAAAAGTGGTCATGAAAACATATTTGGGTATCAAATATTTTATTTTGAAATAGAACAACCACTGACATTAAACCTTATAGCCTACCTAAACTAATGGCTGTCATACAATACATTTACCGTAGAATTGTTGTTTATGACCAATCCTTTTTCTTAGGTCATATAGTCCTAGGTAGTCATAATATATATACACATAAAGTAATTTACGTTATTTTTCCCCTTATTAGAGTTATATAATTCCACTATGGCATAGTAACAAGTCGCATAGGATTAACGTTTGAAAAGAGAACTGCTCTGTTGTTCAGATCATGAACATATTAGAAAGAGACAAACCGTTTCTAGGAAAAAACTCTTTCTTGTTCAATCAGACTTAAAGTTCGTTTTAAACCTTAGGGCAAACAAAATGCAAGAGAAGTAGAAGGCTCAGCACGACTGTTGATCTCGATATTCAATCCTCCTTTTGTTACTAGCGGCTTTACAAAGGGGTGAGACGAACTTTTCCAATTTTCTCCAAGCTTTAGTCTCACGTATAAATTTAATAGCACCATACGCTCTTCTGCTGCAACAGTAAGTCTACTAAGCCAGACACTATAAAGGTACTAGAAACTAGTAATTTATTCTACGTAACTTTTAATAATCAGTTGTGGTTGTTATATCATTCTGTCTAGTAATACAATGGAAATTTCAAAAGAACTAACACTACTTCTATCGCCTTGCACGTTATAATACAAGGAGTAATAAAGCAGTAGGAACCTATACTACAAACAACAGAAAAAACTGTAGAAAAACTGTAGTAGTGTTACTTATAATATGAATTTAGGCATTTTCTTGTTATTAAGAACACTTGATAATTAAACACCTGTTTAATATAGTAGATCTAATGAAATAATATGTTAAAATAATACTACTTTTGTCTGATTCTTTCTGTTTAATCTCAATGTACAAACTTTAATTGCCCAACAAATTTAAGTTATTAGTATTAAAAATATTAGAGACCTCTAGTTTGCGGCATTCTGCTTCTTTTGTAAGACCTTTAATATGAGGTGACACTTGCTAGGGGTTCATATTTAAACATTTTCTCACTTACCCCAAAATACCCTATTTGGGGCGAGGGAGTCAAAAAGTTTTCAAAACATCAAAAATCTCCTCAGTTGGTCGTATAAATATGACCCCAAACTCCATCTCTATTTATAATAAGGTTTATAGGGGGAGAGGGAGTCTGTTTTATATATATGTATGTGTGTGTGTGTGTGTGTGTGTGGTGTGTGTGTGTGTGTGTGTGTGTGTGTGTGTGTGTGTGTGTGTGTGTGTGTGTGAGAATTTTATTTAGGTTTGATAAATATAAATATACGAATTAAAGGACGATATCTTTCTTTCTCAATTTACCTAATCCGAACTATTACCAATACCACTTGGGATTCACGAGGCAGAAAATAAACTTAATATGTACATTTAAAATTATGATTACGATAATGGCATTGCCCTTTTCTAAATTCTAAAAGTTCTTTTCTAAAAGTTGCTAAATTCAATTCCAAACTATCATTTTAAATTTCTAATTACATCGTCTGTATTTTGTAAACATTATTTTCCTGTACTTTAGCCAGCTTGTCCGTTAGGACTTATCTAGAATGAAATGAGCATATCAAGGTCGTGAAAATTTTATGGCCACTTTCAGCGAATTTGGTTAAGTAAAAAAAAAGGCAAAGATTTATTCGTTTCTGAAGGGGAAACCAGAGTGAAGTGATACGTGTTCTGGAATAGAATAAAATTCTAAAGAGCTTTAAGAAGTATTTGCAAGTGAACAGGTCTTAGATTGCGCTAGTTGTGAGATTATGACGTAATCTTTGTAAATGTAATTGTCAACGGCACCTTATATATCATATACAGTATACCACGTCTTATTTTTCAATAAATAACGTTTTATAACCGTAATATGTAAATTCTTGGATATAACCTGGTACTAATAACGCTGTAATATAGAAACGCAGCTATAAAAGTAATCAGCAAGTTGCTGACGAAGCGGCTGTAGGGAGGCCGGCTATCAGCGGCCTCTGCAATCCTCTTATACTTATACTCCCACATGTGAGATACATCGGCTTCCATTTTATAAACATTACTATGGAGGTTTTGGTATTAAAAATTTTACTGAAATTTAATATCCCATTAAAATTATACTAATTAAACATGACTGTAATATATTAAATTTAGTAAAAATAATATTATCAGCCTTTTCAAATACTAAATTAATATACTATTACACGTACTGTACCTTAATACTGCACTAACCATGTATTAAAAAGCATTATTAATAAATATTCACTAAATTATGTATTATCAATATAGAATTAAAAGGAAACATTTCCATCGACAGAAAATTTAATTTTCAGGTACATACAACAACTGAAATAGCAGAAAATGCTTTATTTAATTATAAAATTAAAAATTTAATCGTTATATCTGCCATAAAATTTCCTTCTAATTATTATCTTACCAAATGAAATATTAGAAATAAAGGTTAAAAGTTAATAAAATGTTAAACTTTGCTACAGGTATTTTTTTTTGAAAGAGGTAATATGTATTTAGGAAATTAAATTTGATCGCATTAATATACCTGCCAAGTTTTGGTAAAAAAAAACTTTTTTTGGAAATATGATCTTTAAATAAATAAAAAATAGTATTACCAAAACAAAAATGAATATATATATATATATATATTATTTACGAACAAATTAGAAATTGTTTTTGTAAAATAACATTTAAGCTTATTAAAATGTATTTTACGGTTGCAATACATTTCCATTATAACAGGTGCAATATTTTGCAACCCTAAGCGGTATATATTTTTATAGAAATTGAATCAGTTTAAACATAGAAAAATGAACGGAATTAAAGAATGCAATATATACAAAGAGGCATTTTACTAGATTATTGAAAGCCTTGCCTTCGAACAGCTTAATACAACTTCGGGAACAATACAACTTTATCCAACTTCCTAAATACAACTCACGTTCAGGCTTACTTCACACAATTCAATTCCATATACCGGTGTAAAAACACAATACACTGACCTAAAGATTAATGGACGATATAATCTTCCTCTGTCAATGGGTATATTACTTCGTGTGCCTGTGACATAGATTTGTTTTGCATTCAGAAAATTTTAGGTTCATTTCTAATATTATTTTAAATAAGTTTAAGTTCTAAGTCGTAATGGTATTTAGCACATTAATTTTATAATTAATATTACGTTCATATTTTTAGCAGATCATAAAAACACATAAGACCGTTTTAATTACGAAAAATGGAATTTTTCAAGTTTTTTATTGAGCTAACATTATTCATTTAACTGGATTTAGTTGAAGTGACAATACTTTTATGTAAATGATTTTTTAAATTATTTTAATGAGCGCAGTTATTGTGAAAGGGATAAAATAAATTGGGCTCTGAGAATAATATTAGTTGAGGAGATAACTTATATTTATAATTAGATCACAAAACAATATTATTAAATAAGACGTAATTATGATCAAGCCAGTGGTTTCGTGAATAAGAATGAAATATTACGGCAGACGACCTAAAGTTTTAAAACTTCAGCAGCTCCTTAATACCAAAATATGTTTAAGATAATCGATAAATGTAGACAAATTCATTACCTAAGGAAAATTTATTAAGTTTTAGATAACGAGCATGTAAAATACTGGAATTAAATAAAATATTATTCAATAATCGAAAGTATTTAATGGAATACATATATTTCCAACAAAATCATTTTATTCAATTCTTTTGATACAAAACTCAACTTATTAATATTATTTATTTTTATTTTTAGTACGATTAATAACATTTCTAGTAGTCTCCTTAAATATATTTTTAATATAATTACTTATCTCTAAAAGAGGATACTAAAATTCACAAATTAGTATAGTATATTTTACACTCCACAAAATACAACATGCCAAAATGTACCATTCATGGAATACTTGAAAATAGTTTTGGTTCTAGTTGTAGTAAGTATGAAAAAGGTTTAGCCAATATTTATTTTTAATTTAGAGACGAAGCTTCTTGAGATTATGTGATTTATGGCTTTTTTTCTCCTCGCTCTTACACATTCACATTAGCTTAAAACTTTTGGAGCCGCAAACACCTTTTTTTATTATATTTACTGGTTGGTCGTGTGCTTGGTTATTAATTCTTTCTATAGTGAATTAATGTAATTTTGGCTGAAATCCAAGTAGCTGCAAGTCATCTGGAGTAACTGTTTATAATTACTTATAATCCTACGGCTCAGACCCCTTGTCTCAAGAGCTTAACAAAACCCCATCAAGGGTAAACCTTTTATCACGTAGAACATCAAATGAAATTTTGATTGAAAATCATTTAAAGGTCAATATCAGTTTTTGCAAACAAGATTCTTTTTCCTTTGGCTCCTCCTTCTTGGTAAGATTTGTCCCAAAAACCGAAGTTAACCTTGCCATTTACTTGTAGAATATTTATTACAAGTTTCGTAAAGATTATGTTCCGAATTGTGACCATAATCTTAATAGTAAATCGGTACATAATTAAAGAATATTTACACTCTGCAATGGATTATAAATCCTAAAACAAAACCAAAATAATATACCTATATTTGTTCCTTTTATGAGATTTGCTTTTACATGATTCATACTTAGCGATAACTGAACAATCGGTCTTTTTTATATTATTTCAGTGAATTGCTTTTTCTATTTACCTTCTTTCGTTGGCTCCTTTTTTATTCGTACCAAATGTGCACTATAAATGTTTTATTGATTTAAAAACATGTCTATACCATACATTTTTAGAAATTTTTCTAGTAAATGTGGTTTGAATTGACTGGTCAATAATGCTATAATGATAAACATACATATAATTTTTATCTGCAGTGCAGATTATTTACATCAACTTTAGTATATTCATTTACCAAAGGTAAACCCCTTTGAAAGATAAATATATACAGACATAACAAAAAAATATAGTCATATAATTGATAGAATGAATTTTTTTATATATGGTAGTTTTGTAAAATATTATATGCTTCTGTCTGGAAAGCTCATAAATATGGCTTTACCTTGTAGAGTTACAAGATACATAATTTTGCCACAAGGTTATATAAACGTCAGACTCGACGTGGGGGAAAGAGATCACCGTTCCACTTTGATACACACGGGTAATATGATAAAATGCTTCCTCTGAACTTCGCTACCAAAGCGATCTATTACACTCGTTTGCTTCTTGGCTCCTGCTATCCTCGATATTTAAGTGAGAAATACATCATAAATAATTGAGATAATTTTAGAACTAGTTTATTTTTAGACAATAATAATTATATATATATATATATATATATATATATGCATGTATATTTTTTTTAAAGATCTAAAAAATTTATTATCTAAAATTATTATATTGTTTGAAAACTTTATTTAAATAATTAAAAACTATTTTATTTATATTATTACGTAAAATACTCAAGATGATTTATACCATATCAATACCAAGTGAATAATATTAAATTTAAATGTAACAGGGATATTTCAAATTATAGTAACATTCTAGCATGTAGATAAAGTAAAAGAATTAAGATATGTTTTTGAAATTTGTGATTTTGGAAGAATCAGATAGTTATGGTAGTTATTGGTTAGTGAAGACAGTGTTGAGCGAGTGACAGAATTTCACGCGTAGCCCACAGAAATCAGTTCGGAAGGCTTGTCGTCAATTAGCAATTCCAGTAACGGCGATTTAGAAAGTTTTACGGAAACATTTCAAACCATGTTATAGATTTTCCGAAAGTTGCATTTTTAATATTTTGAAGACACATAAGTAAAAAAAGTATTAAAGGTAGACCAATGAAACTTTCAGGACATCTTTATATGGGCTTAAGCTAGTTCCCTTAGCATATTTGAATTTAGTCACTATCTTTTGAGATATTGATTTTTTTTATTAAAATAAAATTTGTAAAAAATAAAGTATAATTAAAAAAAAATTAAAATAATATTATTATTGGTTGCATTCAAAAATCCTCTCACCACGGACCTACCAAAAGATGTCCTCTAAGTACTGTAAAAGTTTCATCTAGATATCTCTTTTAGTCTTTGAGTAATGTGTCCCACAAGTTAACATTATGTTTAAATGGCGTTCGGGCTCCCCTTAAACTATTAATAAGCTTTCATCGTAAAATATTTGGACTGTGCAATACCATCACATATTGAATTATTAATAACACGTATTATTCTCACCGTATACAAATTGGTTTAGTAAAAGTGTTTAATTACTTTGGGATTGGGTTCTACAAATAAAAAATGAGCAAAAAACCTGTAGCTTTCCGCCTATTTGTCTGATGTTAAACAAAAAGAAAATGATATATTTTGAACCAGTTAAATTAATTTTTATGGAAACTAAGAAATTGTACTAAACTTTGGTTAGAAATTGTTGAAAATGAAAATATGAATAAAATCCTTTTTATATGTTATAAAAGACGGGCATTAGTAAGTTTTGAGTTATTTTTATGTAATAATTTAATTGTCAACTATTTTAAAACCTTTAGCAAGATTTTGAAAGAAACAGGGAATCTAATTATAAACAATAAATATGTTTTGTTCCGTGTAATTCTCCGATTAGTGTTCGAGTTTGTAATTTGAAATATTCAGCAAGGTTTTCTCGGGTATAGAACACTAGCCTATTTAAAAATATAATAATGGGATTTACAAAGATCTGCAGAAAATTAATTATAATTCTCTTTTAATTTCTTGCAGTTTGTGAAAAGGTTTAAATAATTAAAAGAATTCCCACTTTTCAGTGTTAAATTACTCATATACTGTGTCACACAACAACGCGATAACTGTGAGTAATTAGAGACAATAACAGCTGGTGTTGTAGATGAGAGTGGGGCTCACAATTTATAAAAATGTTCAACTGTCACAGGACGGCAGGGTTAAGTGACGTGTAACTTACTTTGAGTCTGGAAATGATTAAAACGATGTAGCTAGATTGATAAAAGTAAAAACAAACTTTTAGGACGGTATGAATAATTATTATCTTAGCTAAAGGGATATTTTACTTTTTTAGTTTTAATTCAATATAAATACATGATAGGTTTACGCTGTACTACGTGTCAATATCTGATACATTCACATTTGTGTTCATTGAAATATGTTACATAAGTGTTTACATAGTAAATTTTAAGTGAGATATGTAGTGCATTTCAATGCATTCAAATAAAATACTACCATAAACCTATTTACATTACTAATCGAACTATGTCCTATTTAATTTTAATGTATGCATAAGCTACATATATTCTGGATGTCACGTGTTAAAATCTAACATAGTTGTATTCAGCGTGTTTAAAAATTTATTTAATCTTGTGTTTTTATAGTTGAATAATGGTGTGTACCATAGGACTCATATGAAACTATTAGATAAGGCTCAGCCACATAACACAAAGGGAAATTATTAACATTCAGTTTTTCTATATATAAATGAAGGCTTTATTTAAAATGTCAAGTCCATAAGTCAGATTTTTTTCTAGATACCGAGCGGAGACTGGAAGACAGAAATGAAAATCTTCCATCCACTCGAATAATAGGCTTCGCTAACGCTCATGCAATTACTTATATGAAAATATAATGATTTTGAACCAAGAACTAAAATTTTTCAAAATTTAACAGTGTTTCCGGTATAACTAACATATTTTTGCCATAAATAATATTCTAAATATATAATTATTAGTACAGTTGATCTAATTGTAATAGTTAGAAAATTTACAGACAACTTTCAAATCTATCCTTAATTCATGAAAAGCAGTATTATTTGTATATAATTCATAAGCGATATATGTAAAAAGTTGGTATTACTCGTGCACAGCAGTACAGCAAGTAAGATAAAATTTATAATTGGCTTATTGTGACTATGTGTAAAAATGAATTATATATGTTTTTTTTTACATACGGATTTCGTTGAACAAGTATATATAAATTTCATTTGATTAAGTATATGAATATTTTAAATGTGCGATGAATAGTAATGATATCCACAACACCATCTCAAACATTACAAATATTACCGCCATTAGAGGACTGTGAGGCATGAATCGATAACGGTATCGTAAATCAACATAATATTCCACGTTTCGGGTTCCAGGCTGCTCGTTATCGGATATTGGCCCAATACACTGGACAATCTGGTGTATTGTTTGGATCGTTGTGTGTTATCCACTTGATAAAAAAACTTCGAAGTCTGGTGTTTTATCACCTATTGCTACTAATTATTATTCTATACTACCCAACTGTATGTTCACAACCAATGTTGAAATTTGAATCATAGTTATTATCATAAATATTTGTATTGGTTACAAATAAATATTTATTATTACGAGATAGTTCTGCTCCCATTAAACGTTGAGTCAGTATACCATGCAATAGTTAAATAGTTTACCCCAGTGTAAAAAATATCGTATGTATAGCAGAATTTCTGGTTCGGTCCCCGAATGATCATTGAATATTCAAAAGCTATAAATTTAACCTACAACAAGTCCAAATTTATGTTATAAAACCGTTCTTGGCTACAGTACTTGGTTTTCACATATCCAAATGTAAAAGCTACAGTATGAAACATTAGAAGTTAATAATTTTTAGAATATATATTAGTTGATATGGTTTCCTTTAATATTTATTATACCGGGGACTTAATATTATATTTACGCCTGGAAATATTTCAGACGTATTGCGACATCGATGTAAAAAAAACTTCACCATACCTAATAAAAAACTTTTGGAACTTTTTGAAAAATAAAAATTCTTCCCCTCCCCCTTTTCAAAAGTGGGTTGGTGGGGCGTAACTTGAATATTTTTAAATGCAACCCCTATCTTGTGACATACCATTAAAAAACACGACTTGATCAAAACATCACTACGACGGTCCTAGCAAAAGTTATAGGGATACAACCCTTACATTTAAGGGTTTAAGGTTAAGTCCTGATATTCCTAGATATATTTCAATGACGTATTAGATATTTATACACAGATATGGATTTTTATGTGCTAGTAACTTTAACCATCGAACTGATGATTATATAGGCTTTCTTTGTTTTATCACTGATAATTTCAAAACTCATTTTTTTGTGATAAAAACAATATACTTATATATAATTCAACAGTTTTAAGCATTTGAATATTCAAAGCAATTTTTAGTACTTTATGAAGAAGAAGTCCCTATGCTCATTATTGAGCCCTTAAGGTAAAACCTTTTACTACTATATTCTGCGTAAGTAGTTCATTTAAGAGAAGAAACACATTTTTTGGCAGGATTAAAACACAAGTTTCTAATCTAATTTCGCATGTACCATATGATTTAGAGCAAAATTCTCTTCTCGTCTTTCTCGTCTCCGATAAAGAAGATTATCAACAAATAATTTGATTTCACAATTTATTACTCTCAATTAGCGGTTGCCTTTCTATGGCAAAAACATCCAAAATATAAAAATAAAACTGACCGTAACGGAGCTCTATATAATAAATGTACACAATGTCTCGTCTCCCACATCAAACACATCGATCTCCACTCACAGAAGTTCGTCACGTACTCTTGTTTGCCGCTTCTAACACTAATGTTTTACTGGAAACATAAAAACAAACGATTACTGTTATTTTCCGGAAAGAATGAAACATTCGACGATAACTATATATAGGACAAACTAATATATAGCTTCTAGCTGCAGAGGCAGTATGAAAAATATATATATATATATATATATATATATATATATATATATATATATATATTATTACAATCTTTTGATATTTTGACATAAGTTTGAAAAATAATGTATGCAAAAATTTGCAGACAGAAAATTGCAGTAATCAAATTCCGGACTGCATTCTGAACATACTTATATATTTTCGTGTTGCTTCAAATCAATTATATAAAGTTACCTAGTATATAATACTTGAACATTATCTAACATCTATTAAACGTTTTAGCTATTACAATTTATTTAACGTTGGGAAAAGATAGAGTTTAAGGCTATAGATATTAACTTTGTAATATATGTTTTAGTTGATATTTATTTTATATGAAAGTATGAAATGAAAAATATTTTTGCAATCAAAAACAGATTCTACTCGTATGTGTAAGTATTAAAGATAATATTTATTTTAACCTTTTTTAGACAATGAAAAGCGGATTAATTTTTACATTAAAATTCATTTTCCAACAAAAATAAAAACGTCATCAATTTTTTTTCAAAAATCATGGAAAGTCTGGAACTTTTACATTTTATATACCGTATAAATACACCGTTTACAATATTTTCAACGAAATAGTGTCTATTATCTGTTATTTCGTTAAATAAATGTAGTCATTTATAGCTTTAATTTCCAGTTTAAACTATTAATTTAACGAATCAGTATGATAAAGTGGCGAGATATTTACCTTCTGCGATACTTGCACATCGAGCCGTTGAAGTGAGACACGTTTGTTTGACTGCGGACCTCCTTCACGTAGAATGTAAATGTGTCGAGATGCGGCGAGAGACACTTCTGACATTTGAGTCTTGCATACAAAGTTCCTGATTGTTACTCTTTATTGCCTCTCAGCTCTCTTATACATGCAAACTTCTGAAATTTATTCCTTTCTCTTAAATTGCGCCAGGACATCACGTATTTAAAATTTTTATCGTTAGTTTAAAGTAGTTTTTATTAATAGCGTTATTTTCGAACTGGTATTGAAAGAGACCCTACCGTTTCCTTATTTGCTGCTAAGTTATAGTACAATGCTTAAGTATGCATTAAGTCCGTACTTTGAAACCTTACAAAGGATTTAAACGTGTTCGAAGAGGAAAATTTGTCTTGAAAACATATTTTGGTAACAGTACTTTATTTTTAAACTTAAAACTGTCAATGCCTTTAAAACTTGAATCCCAAACTAAAGCAGGCTATGATATATTAAGTGCAGCCTAACAAATATTTATTCCTATGACCAGTTACATAATATACTAAGTCCTTTTATTGGAACAACTAGGACATGTAAAAAAGAAAGAAAAGGAACAAATGGTTTAAGTTATTGACTCTTCTAATTATCTTCAAAAAAACTTGAGAAAATGTATAAAAAAATGTATAAATCATAGACTTTAAAGTCCCTGTTCGAAGTAGTAGTAATATTTCTGCTTGATCGCAGAGTATTTTGAGTTTCCCTTTCTAGCATTATTCAACTACATATATACCAAGACGAAATTGGTCATGAAAACATATTGGGTATCAGTATATTGTTTTTGAAACAGAACGGCCATTGCCTTTAAACCTTATAACCTACCCAACCTAATGTAGGTGGCTGTCATAGAATAAATTCACCGTAGTAATTATTTTATTTATGAGCAATCCTATATCTTAGGTCATATGATCGTAGGAGGTCATAAAATTCCTGCCTGAACGTAGAGTAACTTTTACGTTATTGTTTTCCCTTTATTATTAGTTATATAATTCACTATGATGTGGTAAGAAATTGCACAGGGGAATAACGACTCAAAAGACAACTGCTTTGTTCCTCAGATCATGAAACAAATTGAAAAGAGTTAAACCTATCTAAGAAAGAAAAAACCTTTCTTGTCCAATCGGACTAAAAGTTGCGTTTTAAACCTCAGGGCAAACAAAATGCAGGAGAAGTGGAAGTCTCGGCACGAATGTCGATCTCGACATTCAATCCTCCCTTTGTTACTCGCGGCTTAAAGAAAGGGGCGAGAAGAACTTTTCCAATTTTTCTCCATGCTTCAGTCTCTCTGTCTCTCACGTATAACATTAATAGCACAATACGCCCTTCTAACAGTAAGTCAACCAAACCAGATACTTTAATGGTAATACAGACTAGTAATTTATTCTACGTAACTTTTAACAATCAATGTGATTGATATATTTTTTTATCTCAATACAATAAAAATCTCAAAGAACTAATACTATTAGGGCACCATTCTTGCAGTAGACACTTGTACAGAAAAAATTCTACGCATAGTTAGGATATGTACTAGGCAATTTCAGTTCAATACCAAGATGCACTGTGAGAAGACATAATTTAGTAAGAAATAAAAGAGCAACAAACTATTTTATCTATAGTGAATAAAAAAAACTACTATTAGATTAAAGAATTCTGGATTTAAAATATATTTTTTTTTGAAATTATACAATATCTGTTAAATAAAATACAAGAATAATTCGTTAGGCTCGTGAACTATTATTTTCACAAATACAATTAGTCAGTATTGGAAAAAAATGAGGGAGAGGCTTTTTGTTTGCAATATTGTGGTCAGCTTTGCGAATAACAATGTCTTATTCGCTTTGTTATTTTCATGATTTAATTGACAAAAAAACCAGAGGACCTCTGTTTAGAACATATCCTTACTTACGATAACAAATAGTTCTCGTTTTCAATGAATCTAAATTTGTTGCCAGCTAATATGTCTGTTTAGACTAAACTGATTTTCACATACTTAAACATCATTGGGAACTAAAGACATATTTTTCTAAATCACCGCCAGTCATATTCAAAATATCAAACAATGTAAGGATGTGCTAGTTCATATCAGTTTATTTCAAAGTAAAAAAATTTAAACAATTTAAAATTTTTCAGCTTAAAAAAAATTTTCAATACGTGCAAAATCAGGTGAAGAATAGAGATATTTGGAAATAACTAATGAAAAATATCTCATTAAAAAGAAAACTTTTGGTAGAAACTCAAGCAACATATATCTTGTTAGTTATTTTCTTTATCTCTACACTTTTAATTTGAGCCTGATTATAAAATTATTTACGTTTTCTACCTCGAGTGTTTATACTATGTCATGGAGTAAAACATGGTGTATTATTTGTCTGTAGATAAGATATAAAAATATAAATGGCCATAGAATTTTAAATTTTCGGGAAAACTACAGTTATAAACATATTAGACCATGTAGCATTAATTATGATGGTTTACCCATTGACTTATTATACGTATGCAAAAGGTTATAAAACATAAAAAATACTTAAAAAATACGCAAATATATCTCACTTGAATTTTGTTATTTTTGGTAGTTTATTAATAGTGTAACTCCAGAACGGATGCAAAATTGCCTTTTATGGGGAAAAATCTGTGTTATTAACCATTCAAAGAAAAATATAAGGATAAGAACATTAGGACTCTAAGCTACTGACCAGAGAGTTAGTCGAGAAATAAATGTACGGTTAATAAAAACATTTAACTATTCTCTGTGGATTAGTTTGTGATAATATACACTAAAAAACTGTTATTCTTGTAGGTCTTGAGAAAAACCGCTGGTGTTCAGAATATTAAAAAGTTAAAACATTTTATGTTTCCATTTTGAAATTACTATAATTACACGATATTTTCGGTAATTGGCCTTATTATCATAAACATTTGAGTGACATTTGGTAAGATTTAATTTATTCCTTTTCGAAAATTGTAATTATTTTATAAATAGTATATAACAGTATACATGTAGTATTAGTTTCAGTAAATAATTATTTATGGTAGTTAATATGTAATTCCTGGACTGAACCTGGTACTAATAACGCTGTAGTATAGAAGGACCGCAGCTATAAAGTAATCAGCAAGTTGCTGACGAAGCGGCTGTAGGTAGGCCGGCTATTAGTGGCCTCTGCAATCCTCTTATACTTATTGCTATCCCACATGCGAGGTACATCGGCTTCCATTTATAAATTACTATGGAGGTTTTGGTATTAACACTTTTCCTGAAATCTATGAACTAATTTAAAATAATGCTAATTAAACATGACTGTAGTATATTATATTGCATAATAATAGTATTATAAGCCGTTTAAAATTCTAAATGTACATATACTATCACACGTACTGTATGTACTTTAAGACTGCATTAAAAGTGTATTATAGAGCGTTATTAGCAGCTTTTTATGTAAAGATGTAATGAGACATTATGTAATGATTGAAAAAAATTAAAACGAAACACTATTATCGACGTAAATACATTTTTAATTTACAATAGCAACTAAAAGAGTAGTAATACTTGTATTTTATTATAAATTTAAACAATAATTGTTAGGTCTGCCACAAATTTTTCTAGAAAAATATTATTTTACCTAATATTTATTAAAAAATAAGGAAAAAACGATAACACAATTTTAAAAATATAACTTATTTTTACACGAAAAGCAAATATTTTTTAACGTTTCTTTGATCGCATTAACATACCTGCCAAGTTTTGAGTTATAAACATGTACTTTTTTTAAGGTTTAATCTTTTAAATAAACCAAAAAATAGTATTATGATAACAAAAGTTTATATATACTAAAACTAACAATTAGAAAATTTTGGTAAATAACATCTATATTTATTCAAATGTATTCAATTCATTTTAAGGTGCAATAAGCTTGCATTATAACAGGCGCAATATTTGTAAGCCTTAGATGTATATATTGTTACAAGAATTACAATTCAATAACATATACTGGTGTTAAAAGCGCAATTATACTGACCTACAGATTAATGGTCGATATAATTTCCCTTTTTCAGTGGGTATATTACTTCATGTGCCTCTGACATAGAAGTTTACGTATATTTCTAATATATTAAATGAGTTCCAAAGTTAGAGATTAATGATATTTAACAAGTTAAATATAATTAATATTATGGTCATATTGATCAGCAGACGTATACGCAAACGTAATTTTCATTTATCTGCCAGAGGACGTTAGATTTCTCTTCTGTTTGATTGCCTGTTTGTGCATCTGTTGAACGGACATCTCTATTATGAAATGCTAGACATAAAATTTAGCATTTATCCTCAGCAAAATCAGTTAGAAAACAAATGGTGTGGTGTAATTCTGCTTTGTAATACTAAGACTCTAGTTATGTATGGATATTTGTTTACATACCATGTACAATGCACATGGCTTTATCGCGCTTACTTATATAAGTATAGACTTATATTTATTTTAAATATACATCAAAGCACAACTTTAATTCTTTGTTTTGCAATAAGAGGGACGAATAGAAAGAAATAAAGAAGGGAAAGGAAAGAGTTAAAACATACCAAAAGTAGGTTTAAGTATGTTTGAGCCCTTTTCTTTCATATCTTTACTTCCATCTGATCGATATTTTGACGTGACAACGTCTTAAATTAGGTTTGCGGCTCGGAGTCACTCATGAAAAAGTGTAAACGCCGGTTAACGTTACGATGCCGTCCAGTGGGTCCGCCGCACGGGATCCGCACGGGATAAAGCAGATAACTGTGGGTCCGCCGCACGGGATAAAGCAGATAACTATGTTTATTCGTGAAAATGTGGAGTGGCTTAGATTCGTCATTTACAACAAACTACAACAATAAAGGTAAATAATTGTACACTGATATTTTCATTATCGTAAACTATGATTGATTGATTAATTGTTAGATTGACACAAAAGTTGAGAAACTGAGTTTATAGGTTATGTCATACTATTGACAAATGTTGATAGTGTTAAGTAAATTATTAGTTTAAATCACTCTGCAATCAATCGTAATTCAGTCGATTGAGAAGAAACAGCGCGTATTGCTAGTCAAACATTTTAAAATAACAAATTATAACCTCTAACCTGTCATAACAGTGCGACCAAACAAACGAACTAAACCGACCAATCACCACGCGCGGAGTTAGAATTTAACTGTGTTTAGCAAGAATTTCAAATTCAATTTTAGTAAATGTTTTATTCAACTTTTACCATTTAAAATAACAAATTTTAATTAATTTCAAATTATGTACAATGTTTTAGTAAACAAAATATATTTTTATAGTTAAAATTTGTGCAATTCTTATTTACATTCAATTCCTTGTTCCTATTGTGCAATTTTAATAATATTCATATCAATAAATATTCTACCGAGAAAAAGACGTTGTCACGTAAAATCTTTGCCCGTAAAACCGACTTTACAGGCAACCATAATTTTTTGTATGTATTAAAACCACCCACACCTGACGAAGAGGATAGATTTTAATCTTCAAAACGTTGTGTAATACATTATACAGCCTACGCGATGGCAAATGTCCGAAGTCCTGTTGTCCTGTCACAACTTTAATCCATATGCAACAATTTTATACAACCTAAAGAATGAACAAAAGACAAATGTTTGCCAAAACTTTTAAAAACAATTCCCGTCGGAACTTATTTTTAATCCACTTCTAAAGTCAAACTTTTGGAGAAAACCTTATTCAAAACAAGTTTCATTAATTAAAGAAGCCTTTGAGAAAAGTATTACCCCACTTTTTACTCTACCAACAACATAATTTGAGTAGTGACCCATTATTTATTATTTAAATTGTTATATTTACAGCGAATCTGAGACTAATACGGGACTGAGTCCGCAGTGATATAATAACCTCACGGGTAATGTACCTTTCCTCATGTATATGCAACGACTAGCAAATTACACTCGGTATGGTATTACAATGGGATGGACCAGCCCCATTGTTATAAGCTTAAAACAAAAACTCAAATAACATAATATCTGTATATCCCATACAGCATAGAAGCGCGATATGTGGAAACAATATTTTCTACACTATATAATGTATTGACACAGAAGCTCCCGCTCATACGCTGATCGTGTAAAATTAAATCTAATGATCACTTTTGACGTGACTGATTTTAATGATACCGATTATTTAAGTGTTCTAATCAGCTATAGTGAAATTCATGGAATCTGTATTGTCTAGAGTCGCGTCATACACAGGCTTCTCTGAGATTACATTTAACATTCCAAGTTTATTGCTGATTTCATTATTGACACATTATCACAGAAAAGAAAGTTTTATATCTCTCGAAAAAACTAAAGAGAAATTATGTAAGCCATTGAGTTTTATGCATCAGAGACGCTCCGAAAAATTCCATGGTTGGTGTTGCAACATCATAGAACTCGCTTCACCGAATTTAAAAAATTATATTGAACGTGCCAGAATAGTTAGGCTATGTGTGATAATATATTTCATGATAGAATCTTTTAATGATAAAAAATGCTTAAGAGTGCTAAAAAAAAACTTATCAAGATATATTTCTATTGCAAAAATGGTTTACTCATAAGAGTAATGTAAAGATTGTTCGGAAAATGAAACGATATTCAATTTCTCAAGTCTATAATAGGTTAATTAGTTTTAAAGATATTGTGCAGAGATCCAGATATACAGGCAAGTGATTATTTTTAATAATAAATATGTTTAATGCAAAAAAAAGATAAACCGTTTTGAAAGCTGAATTTAGTTTTTAGTGGCTATTTCATATTGTTGGTTACTTAATCTTTTCAAAGTTTTAGTATATTTTTGCCCGTTATTGTGTGAAAATAGAACAGAATTTTTTCTTGTAAACTTTTTTGATAATTTTACACTTAATTCTATTTATAGAACTGTATTTTTTAGAACACTATTTAAAAAGTAGACTATGGTATTCTAATAAAAAAGTTTTCTAACATTTAACTTTTTTTTCGAATCTTTATTTAAAAGACATAACCCTCACTCACTCATACACTCAACAATATAGTTCTTCAAATATTCCAATATATAAAAAAAGTGGAACTATTGCACACGTACTCATCATTAATTAATATAAAATTAAAGTCATCAAAAACATCGAAAATCTATAAGGACTTAAATTTCGTTGGAACTCCTAGAAAAACCATATTTTTGATTTCAAATTTCTCAATTTTTTTAAAACGAACGGAATTTGAAAACTTAATCTAAGTTCTCATCAGAAGTATAAAAAAAACTTTTCATTCCAGGTCAATAATCATAGGGACTGAAATAACTCTCTAACTTATAGAAGGCCTATATTTATGTTCTTAAACTTCCCCAAATCCTAGAGCGATGAAAATTTCATATGAAAAAAATCTTATGTGCGAAGGAATATGTTTTCTCAATCCCTTGAAGGAATTTATGTACTTTTCAATTTATTGTTGTGAGAAAAATGAAATTTTATATTTATTTTTGGATAAAACACCTCTTAGTACCGTAAATAATTTTGAATGAAAATGTACTACAATAGCCGGAAGTAGTAGTTTTTTGACCAAGGTAGACTTTTCCAGACCAAAGTGCGTCTACAGTTTTTCAAGGCAAACGCTATTAGGGCTCCAGGAATAACTTCAAATTGAAGAACATTCCAAGGGCCGAAAGTAGAAAATCTTTTACTGATATAAGAACATTTTTAGACGGTGTACAAATAATGTAGGAAAATAAATCCTTTTTCACGTGCTATTCCTGAAATAAGTCAGTAGTAAATTTGTTAAACTTATGAATCTCTAAGTAATGAATATTGGTGAAATATCTACCTTAAACAAGGTTACTTCCTATTTGAAATTATCATATGGCTCCATAATATTAGACCATAGGTGAATTTACTGAGTTTACTAGGGTCTTAGAGTCCCTTCATTGTGCCTTAAAATAGTTCAAGTTACTCAAATTGTAAGAGCTATTCATTAATATAATTTTAAGACGTTCAGAAAAAAAACGTTACGTACTTACTGTTTACTCTTAAAAACTATTTCACGCTTCAAATTCAGGGCCTCAAACGCTGCTCTTTTAAACTAAAGTTCAAATTTTTCTTAATGGGACCAGGAAATTGTAATATAATTAGCCATCCGTTATTTTCAAAAAGTTTTTGTGCCATTTAAAAGAGATATGCGATGTGCCACTTGTTTAATTAAAAATTCGTGCTAATCCGCAGTTAATGTGTAGTATCTAAAACATTCATAGGAGGTCTGCGTTATTTCTACTGAGGTGGTGATGTCTCACAAAATACTTAAATAAGGGCCCATTGTGTAGTGTGTACCCTGGCCAGGAATAGGCAGGGTTAAGTGAAAGGGATGCGGTGATGAAGATTAATCGCAGTTGCCATCACTTATCTCCTTAATGCTTAAGGGTAATTTGTTGCCCAGGTTATTAGATATATTTGGGGACGTTTTAAGAGAAAACGGAGGGGTACTAATATATAATTATTATGTCAGAAAATTAATCGAGCCTATTATGAATGACTGAGGATTCACAGTGAATTCTACAGGGAGGTAACAAGCGTTCACCTTGTGAATACAATTTATCTGTGAAACTTACTTTTACATCATTATAACATAGCAAAAGGCATGTAACTTAGATAAGCATGTACATATATACTTAACACTAACTCTTCCTACAAGTCCATATTCTACTTAGTTTAATTACTTATGATTGTGCCCTATTATATTTTTCAAACATGACATACATACATCAGATATTATTTTCATATGATTAAAGTAGTAGTCATGGTTAAGACGATCCTAGCTTAAGGGATTAATTCATACATCAGGTGTTGCGCGTATACTAGCATTTCTGGTTCTATTGAATTATATGTTTGACTTTACTCTTGAGTTTTTGCTCCCAGACAAAGATATATATATATATATATATATATTATATATATATATACATTAAAGAAAATTTATTATAACTGCAATAGCTTTATTTAATTTTTCAATAAAAATTGAATCTCAAAAGACTTTGCCCCTGATGGAAGAAATATATATACACACTGATTACTAAGAAGCCTACTACATTAAAAACATATTCCCCACTATCAAGGTAATTGAGTCCAATAAGATTGTGAATGTTATGTTGTTTCTAAGAAACCGTATGTAATCTGAGGTTAACGTTTTATTTTACAAAATTTGATAGCTTTACTTGTAAGTAATCAGTAATCAGTAGCCATTGAAGCAAATGAATGCCAATGATGTTAAATGGAAATTTTTTACAGAACTGCATGGAACATCATTTCAAAATATCTTTTTCGCTGTACAATTCTGGGAATGGTAGAGCTTAATTGGATTCTATATTGCATTTAATGATTTCTTTCAATAACAAAAGATGTATAATTAGTAATAATTTTTCCTAATAAGCCATATGTTAACGTTTTGGTCATGGTATATAACGATTATTTCATGTAAGAAATATTTAAACATGAAAGATGCAACTTTTAAAGTTGTAAATTACACTTTTCCAAAGAAACAAAATAAATGATGCTGAGATTGCCAGTTAATAGGATAGATCAAAACATGATTAAATTAGATCACGCATTCATTAATTTACAATTTTTAATTACAATTGCAATAAATAAATATTAATCTTAATAATATAACTGGAGTGGTTTATAAGAGGAAAAATTGTATAGCTTTGTAATAATTCTTAACATTCTCCTTGAACATACAAACAGTAATTGCCTACACGTGTCGGTCCATCTACTTGTTAATGAATAAGACTGAGCTTGTAGCCCCCCTCCGCCTGTGGATAAATGTAAATTATCCCAGGCGTGCTCCTGAATACAATTTGAATACATATCCACACGCGTGCCCATAGGGTTTAAATTATCATATTTAGGATCTTATTATTTTCACAACCTCTGTATATTTCCTAAGACTCAGAATCTTGGACAGTATCCTTTCTAAGTAATAGAACTTACTTAAGTAATATACTTAACAGTTTCATTTCAACCAGTAGATGTTTACTCTAATGTATTGTTACCGTAGCATTAAAAATGTAATACAACTTCTTAAAACTTATGCATTTCATTAAATATTCTTCCTTATTTATGCCACTATCAATAATAATCTCAGCCTTTAGACTGTAACATGTTGATCATTTCGTGTGTAGGGAAACTTGCAAAAAGTTGGTCAACTTCCAATTTATTTATAACTAATTAATGACTGAACTCAAAGCTCTTGGTGAATACATAATGTATTCCTCGTTACAGAAAAAGTCACGAGGAAGTTAAAAGACTTACAGTCTTTCTAAGTTACAAGTCCAGAATGTCTTCTTTGCTTACTAAATAATATTCATCTCTCAATATAAGTCGAATTAAAATTACAATATTAGCAATATTGAAACTATTAGTTGACTGAATATTTCATAGCAAACTGCGTTGTGATTAGCTGGTCAAATCAGTATTAATTCATTCAAAAATTCCTAACATATAATTATTACACTTATCCACATTGTCCTTTTCATAAATCGTTCTAATTATGTATATTTATGTATAGCACATTTATATCAATCGATTTAACACCTTATATTATGTGATTTTTCAACAAAATACAATTTTGTGAATTGTGTACCTAAGTATGACATTTGCAAGGTCCACTTTTTTAGCAAGAACCTTGCAATTGTTTTATTCTGTCATCTGACTGCGATGAACACTTAAGGTTGTCTCAAGATACGCATAGACTTACAGTACAAGACCACACTGAGCACAAAGAGGTAAGGTAGTATGAGTAGTCCCGCTCTCCTGAAAGTTACGTTGCAAGCATTATTTAAAATGTTGTCTATTGCAATTTTGCATGACTCTAAAATCAACTCTAAATGTCTATACAACATCCCTGAACTTTTACAGTGTATGCCAACTAAGGATAGATAATACCAAAAAACCCATTAATATATCTAAAGTGGCCCCAACATCTGAGGGACAGTTACTATCTTAAGGAGTGTTGATTACTTTAAAGACTATGTCAAACTTTTGTAATTCAGATTACGGTATTTAAGACAGGAAGTAAGGTAAAATTCCTCGAGACCTGTAGGACCTCAATCGGTGTATATGTGTTATTACGTCATAAAATTAATGAATACAGACATTCATCCGACTGAATCCTGTGGTTCAATTCCTTCTTGTGGTTCTGCAGGTCAAAGCAAATTAAGGGATGGGAGATTAGGAAATATTTGCTGTTATTATAACTGGTTCAGAATTTTTTTAACAGAGACTTTTACATTTCAATAAATTTAAATAGCTGAATTCCATAAATATTCTTATGGTATAAATATATTTGTTAGTTTCTTTTAAATTATGAATTTATACAATATTATGGGAAATATAGGAATTTGAAATAAACGAATTGCGTAAAATTGAAGGATTATGCAGATTACGCTGACTGCAGTCTTGTTTCTAGGTTAAAAAATAACGAACGGCCAATGTGGCCATAAATTTTATATTGGGAAATTCACTTCAATTGGTTTAGAGCTTCTGGAGGGTACTAGAACAATTTATTATATACTCTTAGGTTTATATGGTATATACTGTATTAGTTAGAAGAATTTTTAACTAATTACATTTTTAAACATCACCATAAAAATAAATATAATCTTGATCCATCTCAAGATTCACACGGTTCTCATGGTTCTCGACCTATCTCACGAATAGACTGCAAGACCGTGTCTTTCTGTGGGACCGAGAGTGATTGCGCTTCTGGTGGACTAGGGTGTGGTTCAAGGCTGTACGCTGGGCCCAATTCTGTTTTTGATTTATATTAACAAATATCTCTAAATTAAATTTAAATGGAAATCCTGTTTTTATTTGCAGATGATATCTTTTTATATTTTAATAAAAGGTAGCGACTGGGTTGATGCCCGTTCTAACGCTCTTCAGGACCTCATGGTCTTAAAATATGGTTTGACCAAAATATTCTTTCATTAAATACATCAAAGACTAAATTTATGCCATATCTCTCCGGGAGACCACAGACTATTCCCTCGGTGACCTCGTGGTCCATAATTGTGGCAGTTACAACAATGAACTTTTTTCTTGTGAAACTATTGAAAAATGTATCGTCTTATAAATACTTGGGTGTATTCTTTGACAAGCGCTTAAAGTGGGTCTGCACATGTTGAATATGTAAAAAAGAGAGCAAGGAAATGTATATTTGTGTTTAAACATTTAAGTGAAATTTTAAATGAAAAAGAAATTAAACTTGCTTATTTCGCCTATGCCCAATCGTTGTTCTCGTTTGGAATAATAGCCTGGGGTGGGTGGAGCGAATATAAACTTTTGCAACCTCTGAAAGTGGTTCAGAAGGCCAATCTTAAAAGCCGGTTTAAAAAAATCTAGGAAATATCCTACTGACACTTTATATCAAGAAAGTGCCATTCTATCAATTCAAAAAATATTATTTAAAACACTCCTTGTTCATATTTATAAACATTTTTATACAATTTTCTCTACAAGTTCACATTCTCATATCACACGATACTCACAGAATATTGGTGTCTCATCTATGCAAATCAGTAAATCCTTCTCGTCTACAAATTCTCTTAATTCTCTGTATATCCCGTATTCTGTATAGAAGTATCTGTAAATACTTACCTGGCCAACCAAATATTCTACTCACCGTCAATATATACATCTAAGAAACGCTCGAATGAATGGCTGTATCTTATCAGCGCGGATGAGGGCCCGAGGCAATTATCACGGCTGACTATAGAAGGACCTGACTTTTGACCCTGCCTCCCCCTCTTAATGCCCCTTCAACAGCACCGATGCCTCTAGATGGATTTTTCTTATTTTATACATTTATATTTTATTTCATAACATTTTGGCAAGAAATCTGCTAGTAATAGGTTAGGTTGTTCTGCGTGTTGACCTTTTCACGATTCCTTAATTGTTTTTCATTTCTTTAAATCTTTTCTTTTAACTACGGTATTAGTAGTATCTACGCTAATAAATTTCAATACCGTGTTATATAAATACGGTTTTTGGCTTATGTGTGTGTGTGTGTGTGTGTGTGTGTGTGTGTGTGTGTGTGTGTGTGTGTGTTGTGTGTGTGTGTGTGTGTTGATGTTATATGATAATTAATCACCAGATTCAATTCGTCCACAATCTCCAGGGAAGCAACTCGAGCCTACGCACATGCATCTCCTCCCTATGTAGGCTCATTTCGTTAGGCCACTTTAATTTGATGAGTGTAATATTTTCATGCATAATGTTTTTATGTACACATTTAAACTATTATAGTAACAAGATAATATAGATTTCATAGTAAATGTGCACCCATGTAAATAGTTTTGGGAAATAAATTATGATTCAATTCAATTCAACTCAATCTGGAATTAATACATTCGTAAGAAAAACTTAACATATTTTTATGGATACCTCGCTGTTGAATATGTGACTATGTTGTGAAGGAGAGAGTATAAAACAGCGGAAATTTACTGCAGACAGATATCCCTTGTCAACCCTCTTAGCCACGTTGTGCCCTACGCACCAAATTTACAGCTACACACTTTCTAGGGTAGCAGTATTACAAAGACAGATTTGCCCGATTTACATTATAGTCATTACATACATATTACATTATAAATATAATACCAGAATGACCGAGATGTTATCAAAAAAGCGACACGATGTTCCGTTACACACATTAGACAGTGCATAAATGATCAAGGAAATAATTTTAAACATTGTTTATAAGGTATGTAAATTGTAATAAAAGATTAGCAAAGATCAGCAATTACAGTGTTTTGTTTGTACAAAGAATGTTCATTTAATATACAGATATTGCATTTCTGTCTTATTTTTTGTATGTGTTATTTGTATTAAACAATATAATTGTTTAACTTTGTATTTGTTAACTATTAGCTTATTTTACATTATTCTCTTTGGAATTGCATTCTATAAAAAGTTTTTTTTAAGTTTACTTTTTTATTGCCAATTTAATGAAGTTAATGTACTTCAAAACTAAACAAATAATGTTTTTTTAATGATTTTGTATATATTTTCTGATAACTCAGATATGGGTGGTCTTGCTGGTCTGGGACTTTTACTGTTCACTTTATAGCTCGAAAACTTAAACACCTTACGCCATATAAAATATCAGTTTTGCTTTGTTTCTGCTCTTTCCTAGAAAACAGAGGCGATATATTTCACTAGATGTAGCTCGCTAAAAAAGCGTTTCCGGTCATATGTTAACAAAAACTTTTTTCATTATTTTGATGAGATGAAACCACCTGAGAAATTTGTCGTAATACTCGTGGGACACCCTGTATAATAATATTTAAAAATTAATATTGTTGTTATATATGCATTTAAATGTATCTTTTAAGTAGAATATCTAATGTTGTTACTTTTCAAACACTCTTGTAATAACAATATTTTTAAAATAGCTCAAAAATTTCTCACATATATTTCAGATGGTCTATACTAAAGCTAAGTATAAAAGCTCACTGCACCTTTATTAAATTTAATAAAACGAACAATTCAGAATTATGTTTAAAATTTAGCTATGGGGATATTTAAATTAATTTCTTAATTGAACTGCTACAAATTAAACAATGAATGAACGTCAATGAGAGAATGTCAATAATGTGTTTGCATTACAAAACATTTCATAGTAGGCTAAAGCAGATCACAAAGGTAATGTAATGAAAATTGAAACACGACGATTAAGCCGATGACACGACTGTATGTATGGACACAAATAATTGTTTACCCTTACAAGTATACATTAAGTTTTATATTATATAATTTTATTGCTAATGCACTGTTACAAAACTAACAAAGCAGTCTCAATATAAAATGGGTTTAACAAAAATGTTATACATTAAGCAATTTTAAATAACTGGTTGTCTTTATAAACCAATTCAAATCTCATAAACTGTCAAAATCACGATTCCACAAATATTTAATTCGAATAAAATAAAAAGTATGTTATAAATTACATCAATATGTACAAATCATATAATTACAATAAAATCTAGAGTTTAACTTATTTTGGAACATATTTAGTTCTTAAATTTGCATTATGTCCGATATATAAATTTGCTAGTTATACAATAATCCCAATTATTACACAATGTCAACAAATATTTATGTTTTTTTTTTTTCTAAATTATTAAGAAATATCATCATTTATTGTGATAATATCTCTCAACATTTTATGATAGTGGCTGTTAGAATCTCAACGTTTCAGTAGAATAAAAAATTCACACACACAGAATTATTAAATAATGAAAGTACATAATGAGTTAGTTTTCTATACTCATTTTTAACATTTTATCCTTAAGTAAAACTATTATTTGTAGTAAACTTTATTTTTTGTCCATTAAAAATACATTGTTACTATTCTAAGCCTTCGTTACGATTACATCACCTTCCTGGATATCCTAAGTTATAGTTTCTTTTGGGTTAATTTTAATTTTATTATGGTTTATTAGGTCAATGTTGGGGCTCTTTTATACCTAATTTCATTTTGCACATTTTTCCGTAACAATCGGTTAGCACTTTCTGTTTCCAAAAAAGTGCCACCTAGATCATTATGTTTTTATTCATGACGTTGCTTCATCGATGTTGAATGTCACGTTACTGAAATGTAGCAATCTAGTATAAAATTATAACTACATGTCAAATTTGATTCCCATTTTTGTGTAAATATTTTTAATAAATGGTCACAGATAGTATTGTAATCTACTCGATCTCAAGCTAAAATTTAAAGTCCGTAGTCCTGAACTGCGCAGCCATCGGCTCTACATACTGCCATGATGCTCTTCCTTGGATAAAGCTCGTGTTTTGAAAGGTTTGCCATTGAAAAATAATCATTTTTAAAATTCTGTACTAATTTAACTTAATTAAGTTTCCGAGCTTCCTAAAGACGTCCTGAAAATTATTTAAACTATTTTTCAACCTCGTAATATAGAAAATCTTTATTTACTGTACATTTGCTAACGGTTTTGACATCATTTTATCATTTTATTCTGCAACAAATGACTTCGAGAGATTTCGTTATAAGGTTTTTGATTCATTCTAATGGATTAACAGAATAAAAGAGATACTTGATTTTAATATGAGCAATATAGGTTTTAGAGTAAACTGTATGGTCATTGTAAAATCCAGAATAACATACGTTTTCTAATTTTAGGACCAGAGCACCAAAGTAGTAAACGGTTGTGAGGGCGTGACCACGTAGCAGTTTGTACGATAACCACTGATTACATGCTACCCTGGTCACGCTACTTTTGATACTCCTTTATCCGACAACTTTCTGGTGCCACTGGTGGTATAAAATAACCATCTATCCTTAAAGTTATTTTGCTAAATATTCTTATTGATAATGTGGTAAAAAAGTTATTTACAAGTTAGAAATACAAAAAACAGAATAAATAAAACATCTAAATTTGTATTGCTCACAATATGCTTTAATTCCTTATTAGAATTAGAATAAGTGATTGCAAGTTAAAGCACTCTACGTGGAATTGATAAACATTTCTGAATTTCTGAAGTTGTTACTGTAAAAAATATTATTAAATATTATAATTTAATAATTATAATTGAAAGGTTTTTGTAGTAAGTAAACAAAATGGCCTACGTTATATAAAGAAGAAGAAACGTGGGGAGTTCGAACTGTAATACACCGATTAAATGCAGAGCCAAGAGTGGAGAGATCGTAAACAGAATTACTTTATGCCGCAGTCCACTGACTCAAGTGACGTTGGTATTACTGCAGAATACTGCTTACTAGTGTTTACCTCTTATGGCTTTCTGCAGGAAGGGAAATTAAAATTTCACATCGGAGAGGTAAAATGAAATAATAATTTTACATTACAGATTTATTTTGGTACAGAAGGATTTGCGATTAGTTACTTAAATACTTTTAACTACTAATATTATTGTATTAACTGTAATTTAAAATTTATATTGACAGTAGAGTTATAGTATACTGTTAAGTATTCAAAAATGTGTATATTTATACCAATGTGAACTATTTTTTAGATATTTAGATATTGATATATTTTTAGATTTATATATTTTAGCAAATATACAGAAAAATTAGTATAATATAAAGATTATAAAGTAGGATGTTATATCGCTGTAGTGCTTATTATTAGGCATGTAAGACAATTATGTTTTTTAATATTATTTGTCTGTAAATATTTAGTATTGGTATAAAACTATGACCTAATACAGTCTAGTTGAATAAATTAAGTAATTAAAATAAGTTCTACTATCAGTTACTAATGAAATCGCACGAAATATTTTTTGAAAAACAGGAATACCACGAAAATGTTACTTTAAAATTAAATTCTTAACATTCCAGAAGTAAGTGTTAATCTGCAAGATACTCCAATATCCTAAGCCACTTTATATTTATAATAAAAGATTTTTTTTGGGGACCCTAAAGTCGGAGATTTCATATGTACTAGGAGTAACTAGGATTTCTCTCTAACATTCCATGAAGTTTTATTCTATCACTATTTTGTTCTATCGTTATAACGATTTTGGTAATTGAAATATTATAAGCCAACTTGCCACAATCTTAAATTCGACGTCCTTAGATTTTCAGTTAATACTCTCACTGTATAATAAATGGTGCGGGTCTATGTAATTTAGAAACGGAAGAAGGCATATTTCAAGTGTATTTTATGTCAGTGTACATAGCAAACACCTTCAGATTTTAAGTGAAATTTTTTTTAGCTATTATTTTATACTCGTGGATGAGAAATTTTTGGTTGTAATAAATCCAAATTCCAACGTAAATTTTAAGTTTTTCTTGTTACAATAATCAAGAAAATATGTTACAACGTTTTTATTTTTGCCTATTGTAATTTATTTCGACACTAGCATTTTTTGTGAAGTATTTGATTTTTCCTGGTGTCTCGGATCAAAAACTATGTATTCGTACACAAGTCTAAGAAGACTATTTCGGTCAAAAAAGCAAATAAGATGTATTTAACAGTATTTATCTGTAGGAGAACTAAAATATTAATTTTATTTTTAATATTTTGCAATATAGCACTGAATAAATACTGGAATACTTATTATTTCTTAAAACGTACAATTAAGTGTAAATCTTTCCCAAGATGCAATTTTCTTATCCGTCTAAAGAATTTAAATGAATTTAATCTTAATAACACTCTTTGCTTTCAATATAATATAAATGTAAGCTCATTAATGATAATAGTCTAATTAATTAAAAAGATGGCTCTGATGCCACTAGGCCTAGATCATTTTTTAAAAATGGAATAGGCCCATTTGTTATCCAGGGATACTAATAATGTCCACATAATAATTTCAGGGCAAAGTTTGAGTAACACTTTCGAACAAACAGACAGAAACCATAGATTTTTATAAAATAGTGAGGATTTATTATTTGTAATGAAATTTTAAACTGACAGTATTTCTTGAAAGGTTTAAAACGATGCAGCAGACAAGTTCAGAATGAAGTCTGTTAAGATAGGCTGATAAACGCGTTGGCGCTATCTATCATGGATACGGTACCCCGGGGAGTCCAAGCTTCGTATTTTTAGTTTGAGTTGTGCGGCCTTTGGGAACATCCTTTTGATTGTGTTGTTATTTTTATCTTTCAACTCCATATCTTAAAATTTCATTAAAATACGTTTCATAGTATGGTGATCATCGCATCATATTATTTTTTAAACAAAAACAACTTTAAATAAGGCTAAATTTTATTTCCCAATTATTTACAGTATATAGGAGTATTAGACCAGGTACCAGACAAAGTAAGAGCGATGAAACATAGAGGCTGTGTACAAAGTGTGAAAAGTTTATCTCAGTTTAATAAAAACTCATAATATTATACATATTTCAGAATTGTTATTACTTTTTTATTTTATACAGTATGCAGTCTACGACATGATTTCCTAAGCCAGTTGAAATTGTTTAAAGAAAATGTAGCTTAAACACCCATTATGATACAACGTTTAAATACATACAAAATATATGACTTTATTTATTCCAAGTGTAGTGGTATTGCTTAGTATGTATGCTACATGAAAGGTTATCCAAATGAAAACTAGTAAATCTTTATTTTTTTACCAAAAAAAATGTCCTTAAGAAAAAATTATGTCCATAATGTCAATAGCGAAATCATGCTAACCAGCCACACGCAGATCCCTAACTGCTCGTTGGGAGTGTTTAAAGCCGAATAGCCGATATTTACACAGGTAATAATTGGTTTGCTAGAATGATCCGCTAAAAACAAAATTTATCCCATCCAAATTTATACGAGTTCATTGGCTAACGTATTCACTCAGCTTATCCTGCATTTGGAACGAATTTTCACTAAAAATGTTTTTTAATGTTTTCTGTAGAAAAGCAACAAATTGTTTATATTATTACTTTTTTGTTTACAAATTTTTCTTGCAATATTTTTTATATGGAAACATGATAGCGTAAGGCGAGAGAACTGTTACAAACATGTAAAAAATTTATAAATATTAGAAAAATATGTACAATATAAGATTAAAAAATTTAAAGATTAAATTAATTTTACTTAGTACAACATATGTTTTTAAATAGCCCCCACCAAGTTATCATGATTGAACAGAGAACGCATAATATTATAAGAACTATTTTTATAAAAATTATGTCTATAGGTAACCTTGATTCTTTTTCAAAGAAACAAATATTGATACATATACGTAATTTTCAAATAAAAATCTCACGTTTTTTATTAAACTAACTATAAGCCTTTTCAATTTTTTAATAGAAATATTATTGCTTAGAGTTTTACACTCAGTTCTCTATTTGTTAAACATACAATCACAATCAAGGTATATATTTTAATTTAAAACTATAATGATCATAATATTTCCGGATATTTTAATTAGTGTATGAAATGGGAATATTGCCTAATAGATTGTACGAAGTAATCCCTATGATAGGACAGAGTTAATTTAAGGGGTCCTGGATAATTCTTGGAAATTGCACTAGAGTAGTTAATTATCTGTAGAGTCAGATGACATTGTACTGTCATATCACAAATACCCGGATCCTTATAATCTATAATATAGTTGTAAGATATTTGCTATAACTTGTATTATAATATTTGTAGCAATAATCGTATTTTTCAGTTTAAATTAGAAATAGAAGGTTTTTGTAACCTGACTGATTTCAAAATTAGTTTTCATACTGTTGCATACCTTACATAGCAGAGGAGCCTCGGAAAGAAGAATTTTAAGATTTCTGACACATATTACGCACGTAGTAAGATCTATTCAAATATATTACAACAACTTTAAGCTAAGGCTATATAGCATTGCTGCTTTTAGTTTTCCCTCTATTTTGAAATTTTGAACAGAGGTTGTCTTTTAAAAAACGATATAAATTATATCATATATAACATAACAAAAAAATATATTTTTTGTATGATGGAAACATTCCTCAATAAAGGTTATGTATATTAAAGGATATTACAGGACTTGACTCTTGAAATCTGGAGCCATATTTTTCTCTCAAGAGATCGAAAAGAAATCAATGACGAAGAAGTTAAATCAAAACAATTTACATCTTTTTTATATCAGAGATGTCAGACAACTAGGTAACAGAATATAAAATCTATTATAACCCAAGTAAACTGGGGGTTCAAATATTTTCTCATCAGATGAACAGTACTTCGCTGATAAGAACTCAGTTTTTCATAATTACGCGTTTTTAAAACGAAGTAAAATTAATTTTTAGCAATATAAATTTATTAAAGTATGGTTCTCATATATATTAAAATATATAAATTAGAAAATAAATCGTTAGGTTCTACAAAATAGGAACTTTCTTCATTTGAAATTCAGAACTAAAATAATAAATAAATAGATAAATAAATATGTAATGTTATGAAGCATTATTCTGCTTCGCAAATATTTAAAAACTGTTGAGTACATATTAGCTTAACTATTTAGATCTAAATGCAATCACTTATGACTGTTGGATAATATTTTAGATCCTAATTTAAATAATAAATATGCTGTTTAATTTTTCTTCATTATTTAATAAGTATATGGATCATAGAAAACTTTACCTTCTAAATTATCTGAGAACATATTATTGTGGTTTAATTTAAATACACATTGTTTTACTTTAATAATAATAAAGTTTAACAACTCTTGTTGTCCTGGTTTACGTAATGGGAAAGCATGGGTCAAGAGACTAGAGATAATTAACTGCTATCACGTAATTAAAATTAATTGTCCCAGAACCTCTTTAATTAACTGGGACTAATTACAAGGACGGCACTGTGTAATTAGTTTGATGATACAGCAGTTTTTACATTACAAAGGACATCTAGGATGTCTTAGTCTTGTATTTTATTTTCTTAATTTACAGTTATATTCAGCGGTAATTTCTAACTTTTGAAGTGATTAATAATGTAAATAAAAAAGATGAAAAGCACAAAAACAATCAGAAAACTTTATTTATTGCCGTTTATGGAAAGAGGTCAACGCACACAATACCCGATAAGTGATCAAACAAGCATGTATATATAGTACAGTCTGTGCAGTAGCGTTGCATTAAACTTATAATAAACTTTCATGGTAAAATATTATTACTGTGTAGTACAATTTACATTGAATTATTAATGATGCATATTTTTCTCATGCATGAGTGTTCAATAAAAGTGTTCTAATACTTAGGAGTTTTGTTCTACGCTTAAAAATTAGCAAAAATGTTCATATAATATGTCATCTATTCCAAAACCTTTAGTTTTTCGTCTATTTGACTTTATGTTTTTTTTGTGATAAAATTATATCTTTTGAACCAGTTAAGATAAAGTTATGTAACTTCAGAATAGTAATAAACTTTGGTAGAAATTTATAAAAATAAAGCATAAAAAATCCTTTTAAATTTTCTTAAACCTCGGAAGTTAGGCAATTTTGTGTTATTTTGATGGAGTAATTAAAAATTCTGCTATTTTAAACCGGGTAAAATGATTTTTATCATATTTTATTTTATAAAAAGCTTGCCAAACGGCCAAGGCTTATAATGCAAGTGAACATCTAGGTATTTGTAGCACTTTCCAATTTCGAGTTTCTTTAGATGGTTATTGCTTGGAATCGCAACTGTCAATGTCATTGTTGTTAAGAACAGCTGTGTAATAACTAATTAGTAAAATTGTTCAAGGCAGAGAACATGGAAATTTGCCATTGAGAGTACTGTAATTCATTTAAAAAGGTATTATTTGCATTAAGGGTGCATTTTCTTATCAACAAAGTTATTTTTATCAACCAAACTTGTAATAAAAGTCTTAAATACGATTATGCAGTAAAAATGAGGTATATATGTTTACTATTAGTGATAAATATATTTTAATTTCATTTATACGTGGGTTATTGTTATATGCGTATATTACTTCACTGATTAAATAGTGATACATGTGCCCTAAGCAAGTAAACAAGTGTTATTTATCTAGCTGCATCAATCAGGGAATCTATTTGTAGCAATACACATGTTAATTACGTATAATACACTGGTTAGTCTATTTTTTAATATTCAGAAAGGGTTTTTCGGTATAGAATACTAGCATACTGTCAAATGCAAAAATGGGATTTACGTATATCTGTAGAAAATTAATTTGAATTCGCCAGTTCTTCTCGTCGTTTATCAAACAGTTTAAAATAATTCGAAAAAGTCTCACTTTTTAAAGTGTTAAATTCCCCTACATACTGAGGCACAGTCATAGCAACGCGATCATTGTGATTAATTAGAGACAATAACAGCTGGTGTTGAAGATGAGAGTAGAGGTCACGTTTATAAAAATGTCAACTGTCACGGACAGCAGCGTTAAGTGACGTATAACTTACTCTGAGTGTAGAAAATGATTAAAACTAAGTTGGTAAACTGATAAAAGTAAAATAAAACTTTAGGACGTTGTAGGTATATTTCTTTATTAATTAAGAATTTAATTGAAATTAATTAAAATACATAATAGGGTACGCCACCCCTGGTGTTAATATCTGATACGTAACATTTTTGTCATTGAAATATGTTATATAGAAGTGTTTAAATATTTAAGTTCAGGTGAGGTAGTTAGTGCAATATATCGCTACAATCCACTGAAATTACATAGTTCCATCAAAATCTTTACGTTGACTTTCTACTCCATTTTTATTTATGCATAACCTACATTTATTCTGGATATCACATCTTAAAATCTAACATAGTTGTATTCAGATGTTTAAAAATTTATTTATTTTTGTGTTTCCTCGATGTCATCATGGTTACCCATAAGACTAATATGGAAATATTATCTAAGGCTCAGCCAAATCACATAAAAGGAAATACACCATGATCAAACCCTGTTTTTCTATATATAAATGAAGCTTCATACAAAGTTTAAAGTCCGTAGTTCAGTTTTTTCGAGATACCGTGCGGAGATTGGCAGACAGAAATTAAAACTCTTCCATCCACTCGAATTATAGGCTTCGCTAACGCTCAATCATTTACGTACATTAAAATATGATGATTTTGAACCATGAAATTGTTTTTTGTATGTTTTTTAAATCTCAATTTGAACTGACATAAAATATATAACAAGTACAGTAGATAAATTTTAATGTTATGAAAATTTACGAACAACTTGTGTTTTTTTAACCAACCATAAATGCATGAAAAACAGTATTAGGTGTAGATAATATAATCGATGTATGTATATATAATATATATAGCAGAATTCCTGGTTTTGGTCCAAGAATGTTCGTTGCATATTCACAAGCTATAACGTGTCTGCAACAAGTCTAAATTAATGTTTAAACTTTTTGTTTTGGCTACAGTGCTAGGTTTTACATTGAATATTTAAAAAGATAAGTATTAATACTGTAAATTTATATTTTTTAGAAGGTAATATTTCGTATAGTTTCCTCTAATATTTAATATATATTATATGGCTTTCTTTATATTATCAATAGTACTTTCAAAGTCATTTAAGTTATAAAAACAATAACCTAATATGAAACTTGTTACATTGTTGTCTTCAGTATTTGAAAAAGATAAAGCCAGTATGTACATTGGAATTGTTGAGTCCTTAAAGTAAAACTTCTCTACCTAATTTACCTGTATTCTGCCTAAGTAGTTCTATTAAGAGAAGAAACACATTTTTAGTGGATTAAGACCCAAGTTCCTATTCTTCTTTCGCATGTACCATCTGATCCCTAGCTAACTTAAAACCCCACTTTGATTCCAAAAAATCATCAACAAATAAGTTGATCCGCAGTTTCTTACTCTCAAATGGCACCTCACTATCGCCCCCGCAAGACCCAAGAGAGAAAATAGAAAACTGACCATAACAGAGCTCTCTATCTTCAAGCACGCTCCATATAATAAACGTACACAATGTCTAGTCTCCCACATCAAACACATCAATCTCCACTAACAGAAGTTAGTCACGTATTCTTGTTTGCCACTTCTAACTAATGTTTTACTGGCAGTACATAAATAAACGATAACTGGTATTTTCAGGAAAGAATAACATATACGACGAGCACTACGATTTTCTTATTATTCGTGGATTTACCTTAAGAAGAAATTTAATTCCTCTTTTCTTTACTTTTATAATTTTACAACACCCTCACCCAATAATACGCCATATTTCACGAAAAAAAAAAACGTTTAATTTTTAATAAATTGACAAACTTCCTAAGAAGATAATAAAATCTATATGAAAATGTATAGCAGATGAAGAAGTGTATTAAAAAGAAATTTCATTCTTACAGTGAAAAGTATACTGGAGAAAACTAATAAATGCCTAGATGCAGGGGCAGTTTCAAAACAGCCTTTTATAGTAATATAGTATGTTGAAGTTCGTAAATGAGAGATGAAAGAGACTGCTGACTGACAGTTTCAGTAATCATATTTCAGGCTGCACAGAAATTGTCCTTAACATACTCTAAGATTTTTAGTTCCTTCGTATTATTATATGTTATTTATTATATGTTATTACTTGAATTTTATCTAAAATAATAGCTAAAACGTATATTGATCACAATATACGTTTTAGCTATCACAGTTTATCTACGGTTGTGAGAAGATATAAGTTAAACGTAATATATGGACTTTGTAATAAATGTTTGATATTTATTTTATACGACAAGATAAAATGTAGTATATAAACTGAAAAGTCTCTTTCCGATCTTAACCGATGAAATATGGTGTGCAAGTATTATAGATTATAAATATTTATTTAACACACTTTTGACAATGAAAACTGTATCAATTTTAGATTGAAGCTCTTTTTTTAATATAGAAAAGTCATAGAACTTTCTTCAATATTTTTGAGAATGTTTGGAATTGGTAAATTTTTATATACCATATAAATACGAAGTGTGTAACGTTGTCAATGACTTCGTATATATTATCTGTCATTTCATTAAAATAGTTAAGTACTTTAAATTTTTATGTCAGATATAAACTTATAATTTAATTAACTGATGTGATATAATGTGAAATGATTTAACTTCTGCGATACTTGTTCATCGAGCCGTGAAGTGAGACACGTTTGTTTGACTGCGGACCTCCTTCACGTAGAATGTAAATGTGTCGAGATGCGGCGAGAGACACTTCTGACATTTGAGGCTTGCATACAAAGTACCTGATTGTTACTTTCATTGCCTCACAGCTCTATTATTCTTGCATCCTTCTGAAATGTAATCTACTCTCTTAATTTGTGTCAGGATATTATGTATTCTTAATTTTTATTGTTAGTTAAAAGTTATTTTTATTATTGGAAACCTTACAAAGAATTTAAACGTCTTCAAAGAGGAAATTTGTCATGAAAACATATTTGGGTACCATAACTTAATTTTGAATCATAAAACGGCCAATGCCTTTAAAACTTGAAACCCAAACTAAAGCTGGGCTCTCGTATATTGAATTCAGCTTAGTAAATATTCATACCTATGGCCAATTATTTAACATACTGCGTCATGTTATTCAATAACTATAAAATGTGAGATGAAAGAATTAAAAGTTATAAATGATTATACATACTAAGATCTCTATCCGAAGTACTCAGTAACATTTCTACTTGATTGTAGGGTATTTAGTATTTTCCCTCAACAGCCGTAGCCTACGTAATTCCGTACGGTCAAATTTGGTCAAAATTGGTCATGAAAACATATTTGGGTATCAGTATTTTATTTTGAAACAATCACTGACGTTAAACCTTGTAGCCTACCTAAACTAATGTAGGTGGCTGTCATACAAAACATTTACCGTAGACTTTTTTATGACCAATCCTCTTTTATAGGTCATATGGTCCAAGGTAGTCATAATTTATATACAGATACATTAATTATTACCCCTTATTAGAGTTATATAATTCACTATGGCATGGTAACAAGTTGCATAGTGTTAAATTTTCAAAAGAGAAACTGCTCTGTTGCTCAGATCATGAACATATTAGAAAGAGTCAAACCTTTGTAGGAAAAAAAACTCTTTCTTGTTCAATCGGACTCAAAGTTCGTTTTAAACCTTAGGGCAAACAAAATGGAGGAGAAGTAGAAGGCTCAGGACGACTGTCGATCTCGATATTCGATCCTCCTTTTGTTACTAACGGCTTTACAAAGGGTGTGACGAACTTTTTCAATTTTCTCCACGCTTTAGTCTCACTATCTTTCATGTATAACATTAATATTACCATATACTCTTCTGCTGCAACTAGAAAGTCTACTAAACCAGACATTTTAAAGGTACTAGAAAATAGTAGTTTATTCTACGTAACTTTTAACAATCAGTGTGATTGTTATATTAATCTGTCTATTAATACAATGGAAATTTCAAAAGAACTAACACTACTTCTATTGCCTTGCACATTATAATACAAGGAGTAATAAGCTGTAGGAACCTATACTACAACAACAGAAAAACTGTAGAAAACTGTAGTAGTGTGCATAGAATATGAATTAGGCATTTTCTTGTTATTAAGAACACTTGATAATTAAAACACCTGTTTAATATAGTAGATCTAATAAAATAATATGTTAAAATAATATTACTTTTGTCTGATTCTTTCTGTTTAATCTCAATGTACAAACTTTAATTGCCCAACAAATTTAAGTTATTAGTATTAAAATATTAGAGACCTCTAGTTTGCGGCATTCTGCTTCTTTTGTAAGACCTTTAATATGAGGTGACACTTGCTAGGGGTTCCTATTTAAACATTTCACTTACCCCAAAAATACCCTATTTGGGGCGAGGGAGTCAAAAGTTTTCAAACATCAAAAATCTCCTCAGTTGGTCGTATAAATATGACCCCAATTCCATCTCTATTTATAATGGTTTATAGGGGGAGAGAAGTCTGTTTTATATATATATATATATATATATATATATATATATATATATATATATATATATATATATATGTGTGTGTGTGTGTGTGTGTGTGTGTGTGTGAATTTTATTTTGTTTGATAAATATAAATATACCAATTAAAGGACGATATCTTTATTTCTCAATTTACCTAAGCCGAACTATTACCAATACCCACTTGGGATTCATGAGGCAGAACATATACCTAATATGTACATGTAAAATTATGATTACGATAATGGCATTGCCCTTTCATGGGAAGTTGCTAAATTCAATTCCAAACTATCATTCTAAATTTCTATTACATCGTCTGGATTTTGTAAACATTATTTTCCTGTACTTTTGCCAGCTTGTCCGTAGGACTTATCTAGAATGAAATGAGCATATCAAGTCGTGAAATTTTATGGCCACTTTCAGCGAATTTGGTTAAGTAAAAAAAAGGCAAAGATTTATTCGTTCTGAACGGAAACCAGAGTGAAGTGATACGTGTTCTGGAATAGAATAAAATTCTAAAGAGCTTTAAGAATTATTTGCAAGTGAACAGGTCTTAGATTGCGCTAGTTGTGAGATTATAACGTAATCTTTGTAAATGTAATTGTCAACGGTACTGAAACCGTACATCGCCGCTCGCACACCCACAGCAAACCATCAGGGAAGCGCGCGCCCATGGTGGCGAACGGGATGCCGGATCAAAACAAACTAGGTAAAAAAGAACACCGTGGTCAGTATACTCAGGTTCATTTACTAAGACACCGCATAGGCCTATCCAGTCAAAAATAAATATATATATATATATATATATATGTACTATAAATTAAAAAAAAAGTGCCTGCAGTAGTATACCTCAAACAATCCTCGTCAGGTGCACCTGCATACAAAAATTAGAAACGCCATAATTTGAAACAAGAAATGCCAATTCCACCCGGTATCCTTCGGCTAAGGGCGGGCTCCTAATGAAATCCAAGAAATAACTAAATAATATCTAAAACTAACTTAAAATTAAAAAAACAAAAATATAAACTATATAAATGGCAACAATAACAATAAACAAATAAATAAAGAATATGGGCAGGGTATCACAGATGTTGACTAGTAGAAATGTCCATCATGGTGGCCGTCCTTCAGCAGAGCGCAAAAGCGAAGGTTCTCTGCGACCACGCATGATGGAGAGATGACAGCAGAAAATCAACTCATCTCCTGGACCTCATCAGTGAGGGGCCGTAAACTTAGCCGCACATGTCAGAAGGAGAATAGCTCAGCAAAACTAACAAACACTAAATAAACAAAATATATTAAACTGGAGCTACTCCTAACTTGTACACCACGGCTCGGAGTCTTTGCCACTCTACCGGAAAGGCCAAACGCCTTCAAATGGTCAGTGGCCTCTGCAGCCAATAAACCACACACACACATACACTATATAAAACACACATGAGCCGGGGAGATATAGGTATTGAACCGGCTCAGTACCTTAGATATCATATACAGTATACACGTCTTAGTTTTCAATAAATAACGCCTTATAACAGTAATATGTAATTCTTGGATAGAACCTGGTACTAATAACGCTGTAACATAGAACGACCGCAGCTATAAAAGTAATCAGCAAGTTGCTGACGAAGCGACTGTAGGTAGGCCGGCTATCAGCGGCCTCTGCAATCCTCTTATACTTATTGCTATCCCACATGTGAGGTACATCGGCTTCCATTTTATAAATTACTTTGGAGGTTTTGGTATTAAAATTTTACTGAAATTTAATATCCCATTAAAATTATACTAATTAATCATGACTGTAATTTATTATATTTAATACAATAATAATATCAGTTGTTTCAAATTCTTAATTAAAATACTATCACAAGTAATGTATCTTAATACTGCACTAACCGTGTATTAAAAAGCATTATTAACAACTATTAATTAAATTCTGTTTTAATAATATAGAATTAAAAGAAATTTCCTTTCATGGAAAAATTTAATTTTCAGGTACATACAACAACAGAAATAGCAGAAATGATTTATTTTGATATAAATGTACAATTTCTTCGTTATATCTGCCATAAAACGTCCTACTAATTATTATCTTACCAATTATTTATTAGAAATAAAGGTTAAAATTTAATAAAATTTCAAACTTTGTTACATGTATTTTTTCCGAAAGAGGTAATATGTGTTTAAGAAATTAAATTTGATCGCATTAACACATCTGCCAAGTTTTGAGTTATAAAATTTACTTTTTTGAAGCTTAAATGATTTAAATAAATAAAAAAATTGTATTACCAAAAGAAGAACTTGTTTGGAAATTGTTGAACCAAGAACTTGGTTCAAGTTCTTGAACCAATAGAAATAGTTTTTGTAAATAATATTTAAGCTTATTAAAATGTACTTTACAGTTCAATACATTTCCATTATAACAGGTGCAATATTTGTAACCCTAAGCGGTATATATTGTTATAGAAATTAAATCAGTTTATACATAGAAAATGAACGGAATTAAACAATGCAATATATGCAAAAAGGCATTTTACTAGATTATTGAAAGCCTTGCCGTCGAACAACTGCGGGCCGTCAGTGCAACTTCGGGAACAATACAACTTCATCCAACTTCCTAAATACAACTCACGTTCAGGCTTACTTCACACAATTAAATTCCATATACCGGTGTAAAAACACAATACACTGACCTAAAGATTAATGGGCGATATAATCTTCCTCTGTCAATGGGTATATTACTTCATGTGCCTCTGACATAGATTTGTTTTGCATTCAGAAAGATTTAGGTTCATTTCTAATATTTTAAATAAGTCGTCCTAAAATGATATTTAGCACATAATTATAATTATTATTACGTTCATATTTCTTAGCAGATCATTAAAGACATACTAGCGTTAAATTACATAAATGGAATTTCAAGTTGTTATTAAGTTATAATTATTCATTTTAACAGGATATAGTAGAAGTGACAATACTTTTATGTACAAGTTTTTTTTTATTATTTAATGGTCGGAATTATTGTGAAAGGAACAAAATAAATCAAAGTCCGAGAAAACTATTAGCTCCGGAGATAACTTATATTTATAATTATATTACAAAACAATATTATAAAATAAAAGGTAATTCTGGTCTAGCCAGTGGTTTCGTGGATAAGAATGAGACATTACAGTAGTCGCTGTAAAGTTTAAAACTTCAGCACCTCCTAAATACCAAAATATTTTTAAGACAATTGTTAAATGTAGACAAAACTCATTACCTAAGGAAAATTTCTAAATTTTAGATAATAAGCATGTAAAATACTGGAATTAAATAAAATATTATTCAATAATCGAAATTATTTAATGGAATACATATATTTCTCACAAAGTCATTTTATTAGAATTCTTTTGATACACAACTCAACTTATAATATTATTTATTTTTATTTTTAGTACGATTAATAACATTTCTAGTAGTTTCCTGAAATATATTTTTAATATATTTATCTCTAAATGAGAACTAAATTCACAAATTAGTATAGTATATTTTACACTCTACAAATACAACATGCCAAAATGTACCATTCATGGAATTAATTGAAAATAGTTTGGTTCTAGTTGTAGTAAGTATGAAAAAGGTGTAGCCAATATTTATTTAATTTTAGAGACGAAGCTTCTTGAAACTATTTGAATTGTGGCTTTTTCATCCCCGCTCTTACCACGGTTAACGTTTGCTTAAGACTTTTCGAGCTGTAAAGCATCTTTTTTATTGTATTTAATCGATAGGTCGAGTGCTTGGTTATTAATTCCCCTAAGGTACATTGGTGTATATTTCGACTGAAATCCATGTTGCTGCAAGGCGTCTGGAGTAACTGTTTATAATTAGTTATAATCCTAGGGCTCAAACCCCTTGTCTTAAGATCTTAAACAAAACCCCATCAAAAGTAAACCTTTATCACGTAGAAAATGAGATAAAGTTTTGATTGAAAATAATTTAAAGGTCAATAGCAGTTTCGTAAACAAGATTTTGATCCTGCGGCTCCTCCCTTTTGGTAAGATTGGTCCCAAAAACAAACGTAACCGTGCTATTTACTTGTAGAATATTTATGACTAGTTTCGTAAAGCTATGTCCAGAATTTTGACCATAATCGTAATAGTACATAGATATATAATTAAAGAATATTTACGCTCTGCAATGGATTAGAAATCCTAAAACAAAAACAAAAATCATATACCTATATTTATTCCTCTTATCAGATTTGTTTTAATATGATTAACACTTAGCGATAATTGAGCAATCGGTCTTATTTATATTATATCAGTGAATCATTTTTTTAAATAACCTTCTTCCGTTGGCTCCTTTTTTATTCGTACCAAATGTGTGCACTATAAATGCTTTTTGATTAAAAACCTATCCATACCAAACACCTGAGAAATTTTCCCTAGTAAATTTTGTTTGATTTGACTGGTCAATAATGCTATATTGTAAACATACAAATAATGTTTATCTGCAGTGCAGATTTATTTACATCAACTACAATGTATCGCTTTAGTACATCCATTTAAGAAAGGTAAACCCTTTCGAAAGATAAGTATATATACAGACATAACTAAAAGCAATAGTCGTATAACTTATAGAATGAGTATTTTTGTATATATGTAATTTGATGAAACATTATATGGTTGTGTCTGGAAAGCTCATAAATATGGCTTTACCTTGTAGAGTTACAAGATACATAATTTTGCCACAAGGTTATATAAACGTCAGACTCGACGTGGGGGAAAGAGATCACCGTCCACTTTGATACACACGGGTAATATGATAAAATGCTTCCTCTGAACTTCGCTACCAAAGCGATCTATTACACTCGTTTGCTTCTTGGCTCCTGCTATCCTCGATATTTAAGTGAGAAATACATAATAAATAATTGAGATAATTTTAGAACTAGTATATTTTTAGATAATAATAATAATTATATATATATATATATATACATATATGCATGTATGTTTTTTTTACAGATCTAAAAATGTATTATCTAAAATTATTATATTGTGTGAAACTTTATTTAAATAATTAAAAACTATTTTATTTATTTTATTACGTAAAATACTCAAGATGGTTTATACCATATCAATACCAAGTGAATAATATTAAATTTAAATGTAACAGGGATATTTCAAATTATAGTAACATTCTAGCATGTAGATAAAGTAAAAGAATTAAGATATGTTTTGAAATTTGTGATTTGGAAGAATCAGATAGTTATGGTAGTTATTGGTTAGTGAAGACAGTGTTGAGCGAGTGACAGATTTTCACGCGTAGCCCACAGAAACAGTTCGGCTTGTCGTGAATTAGCAATTCCAGTAACGGCGATTTACAAAGTTTTACGGAAACATTTCAAACTATGTCCTTTTCGTTTGTAGTTGTTACAGTCTATAAATTATGCGGAATTAGTTACTTGCCAATTTTTGCAATCGAAACGTTGTTGCACGACAATGAAGATTTTTTTGATCACGAAATATTCCGTCATCACATCATATCATTGGATATGTTAACACTCACAATGTGCGTATTTGGGGCTCAGAAAACCTTCACGATATGGTACAATATCAGTACGGCACCGATAAATTGTTCTTTTGTGTGTCATATCTATGCGGGATGGTTATAGGTTTTTCTTTTTCGTTTGAGGAACTGTAACTGGTATTTCTTCATTTTTATGCTATAGAATTATTTGTAATATTGGCAATTTCCTCAGTTAAAAAAAAGATGGACCAGAGAAATTCATTTCGCAGCAAGATTGTGCAACGCGTTACTGGCATAACTTAGTACGCGTTTGGTTGAACGTCGCCGTATCCAACCGTTGGATTGGCCTTGATTGACCCTGTTTCGCATGACCTCCACGTTCACCCGACCTGACGCCATGTGGTTTATACCTTTGGTAATTCATAAAGGATTGTTTGTATGTGCCTCCGCTACCAGCTTACGTACCCGACATAAGGAACAGGATTGAAACAGCTGATGCAACAATCACTACTAAAACATTGATCAAAGTTTGAGAAGAACTGGACTATCTACCCGATATGTGCCGTGTGACGAACGGAGCTCACATTGAACACTTGAAAGCCTATAGGTATAAATATTTGAGTTGTTTTAAAATGTAATGCATTTAATTACATTTTTATTATAGGTAGTTCATTTATAAATATCCTGTATTTCTACAGAATCTTAAATCTGACATATATGTCAAAAATAATACTAAGGGTTCTTTTGCATATAAAACATATGATAAATCTGTCTGTTTTAAATAAAGAATGAGTATAAATAGATCAGTGTTATATCTCGTCAGTTTTTCATCTATTCCTGCTAAAAGACATGAAGACAGTCTATATCCTACTAATCAATTATTATTTTATCCTTTTACCTAAAATTGCAAAAACTGCAAACTTTACTAACGTTTTTATAAGGTATCTATAATAATTATCGTACTATGAAATTAATATGAGATATTAAGTATACTCTTCTGCGTTATAAAGGAATTATCCTAGGTCAAACATGGCAAAGTTACAATAATGTAAGCTATTTTACTAGACAAATTCTAAGACCTAAAGGATAATCCCTAAATGTCTACAGTCGGTCCCAATTTTAAACTCCTATTCAGATTTAAACTGAAAACAAGCCGAATAAACGTCGTGTATTTGGGAAACTTTTGTGATTTGCCTTAGCTGTAGGTGTTTCAACAATTAAATGGTTTGTAGCAACAAAATCACTGAACATTTCATAAACAAGTTACTTTTGTTTTATGTTGTTTAGAGAATGTCAGATTTCACGGTAAAAATATATCATGGATATAGATAATAACATAACTAAACTAACTGAGAGTATCGAATACAATAATGAGAGGTAGTGTAGAGGATTTGTGGCAGAAGAACCACTAATTGGTTAAATGTATCATGGATATAGATAATAACATAACTAAACTAACTGAGAGTATCGAATACAATAATGAGAGGTAGTGTAGAGGATTTTCTGCATAAGAACCACTAATTGGTAAAAATGTATCATGGATATAGATAATAACATAACTAAACTAACTGAGAGTATCGAATACAATAATGAGAGGTAGTGTAGAGGATTTGTGGCAGAAGAACCACTAATTGGTAAAAATGTATCATGGATATAGATAATAACATAACTAAACTAACTGAGAGTATCGAATACAATAATGAGAGGTAGTGTAGAGGATTTTCTGCAGAAGAACCACTAATTGGTAAAAATGTATCATGGATATAGATAATAACAGAACTAAACTAACTGAGAGTATCGAATACAATAATGAGAGGTAGTGTAGTGGATTTGTGGCAGAAGAACCACTAATTGGTATATTCCCAGCAATACATTGGATATACATTCACACACAGTTCTGCGGTATGTTAAACATGCACGATTAGGTCTCTGGTGGTAACGGTTGTATAATTTCTAATACAACAAAACTAACGGTACACCTACCCTAAATTAGGTTGGCAAGTTTCATTGTATCTAACATAATAGTACCAGTTTAATGTATACCGATAGGTATTCTATACTGTAGCCTTAGTATGTTATGCAACAAGATATTAACAACTTATAATAAAACTTGTTAGAATCTCGAACACTTGTTTCGGCCAAGTTTACCAAATAAAATGCATTAATCATAATTAATTATTTTATTACGTGAGTTTTTATTCCTTAAAACGATCGGCAAAATTAACAATTGTAAAAGTTGCAACTAATTAATTTTAGTAGTTAATATATGTACACATTATATCATTTACCAGAATTTATCACCCTCTTGATACTTTTAACAACAGGAAAGTGTTAGTTGTGAAACTGTGATTCAATTCCCTCTCCCTAAATATATATTTGTCTAAACGTAATGTGCAAGGACAATATGTAAAACCATGTGAATTTTCAAGTACATTAAGTATAATTGACTATATGTATTTTTTAATCCTACAAATTATTATGGATTGAGTTTCCGGAAGTAATTGAAAGAAGATAGAGAATATATTGATTGATCTTGTGTAACATTAAATTTATTGTGAAATAAACATAACTAGTCAAAATGTTATTGTTCATTTATAGCTCTTGAATTTTTAATTCTAATTTCCTAAGGTAATTTTTATATATGTACCATTAACTGGTAACGGAGCACATTTACCAAACAGTCCTCGCGAAGAGATGAGTCATCATGCTCATTATTAATGGTTAGAACCACTGATGTGAACTGGCTTGTCCAAGTCTGGTATAATAAATGGCCCACGTACTGAAATACCATTTGGATAAACTGATGACTATTTATAACCGGTGTAAACATTTCACGATTGAAGATAACCTGCCAAAGTGAACCCGAAATATTTCAAGAATTTAAATTTGGACGTAAAAGAGAATAATTTGGTTGTTAGTGTTGCCTAAGAACTATAAGTATGGCAATATTTAACTTCATTTAATGTTTAAAATGGAGATTTTTATAATTTTAGTTGTAGTTATAAGCGGAAAGCCATCGCCCCATTGTATTACTGAATCATAAAAGCTGAAGCTTTCCTTGAGTATTGTACTAATAGTTAGATAAATATTACGTAACTGGACATACACAGTGAATGTAGCACAAGCCGTATATTATATTAAGACACTTGGCTGAGCTTTAGCGAAGCCTATAACTCGGCAAACTTGAAATATTTATTTTTTATTTCTTTATATCTGTCTGTCAACATATAAAAAAAGACCTACAGACTTCTGCACTAAGCTTCATTTTAATTTAGTAATTACTGAGTTCGATGGTGGTGAATATTACTCCATGGGGATTGACTAAGGGTTATATTTTTACGTTATATTTGCATTTTTAATAAGTAGGTGTTTTACAGACCAAAGTAGTCTTTTAATTTTACGTATGCTTATATTTTTCTTTGTTGTAGCTAAAACCTGAACCTTTGGAACTGTAAATAAATGAGATAGAATGTGTGAAGCCACAGCTACTAATGTATAAGAAAAGTATTAGGCTTTTTTGTCAACACAACTTTGATAGTAATACTTGTAGTAAAATTCCAGCAGCGAATGCAGTAAGTTATTTTTACTATGCTTTCCCCTGAAAGATGGACTACAAACCTAAAGCAAGAAACAATTTACAACAGTGCCGCAGTGGTTTTACAGCCTAGGTAAAATTTTACATCTGTTTCTGACATGGAGCAGCCATTGCTCACTATAGTATCTTTATTAATAAAATACAGCCTCAGCGTCTAATATTACCAAGTTTGATATTTACATATTTGGATTTGAACGGATAGAGATCTTTTACACACATCTCAATTGATCATGTTCTTTGTATTTTTCGAACACGTAGTTATTAAATGTTTAACATTTCTCGGTTTCAATTTTACATAATTACAGTAGTTTTTATGTCCTTATTTAATTCATGAATTAATTATGAATCACAAAAGGGTACATAAAATATATTGTATATTTACTTATAATTTTTATGATATATAAGGAAGTGATTAGGCTTTTATCATAATTTGTGGAGATGAAATTACTAATGAAATGTTGGTAGATTCTTTTTATAAGCCTTACAAAGTGATATCAGTTATGTGTTAATGTAATAATAATTTTTATGATTTGTTTTTGTAAATATATATTGTGTGTAATATGCTCCATGACATGCTAATATGAGTTATATGTGAATAGAAACAGGCAGGTTCTCTCAGGTACAACAGTTTTATTTTATCAGTATCGAATTCCTTTTTGAATCTAAACAGTGTGATGCAATATCTAAAACAAGGGACAATTATAATGTTCACTCATATTACGCCTGGAGCAGGACACATTGTGGTATTGTATTATCAGGATCCTATCATGTCAAATCAAAAGAACCTATATCTCCATTGCTCCTTTCCCAGTTTAACATAAATCTGGATTTTGAGCAGGATCAAGTAATCTGTTTCGTGAAAATAAACTGTATAACTTACACAGTTTTATATTTTAACTCATATCTTTAATGACTTTTAAGAATAATTTCACATTTTGTCCCAAACATTAACATATAGGTATTACAAATATAAAATTTCATATTAACCCACAGTAAAATACACTGAAATAAATGTTAGAAGTCTCCTGAAAGAAAATCTTATTTCCTTTTTCTAGGTTTACCCTGCCATTTGACGTAAAAAGTAAAGAAAGAATTATACTCTCTGCAATTGTAAAACAGTATAACCACGTACATCATTATTAAACCGGAGACTTAACATGTGTCGTAAATGTATTATATGAGTATGTCAACGGTTTTCAGTAACATTGCCTTTAGGTCATAAAGCTGTTGAATACTCCCACCACCATTAATTGTAAACCAGTAATACCGTGTACATCATCATTAAACCGAAGATTTATCATGTGTCGTAAATGTATTATATGAGTATGTCAACGGTTTCAGTAACATTGCCTTTAGGTCATAAAGCTGTTGAATACTCCACCACCATTAATTGTAAACCAGTAATACCGTGTACATCATCATTAAACCGAAGATTTATCATGTGTCGTAAATGTATTATATGAGTATGTCAACGGTTTCAGTAACATTGCCTTTAGGTCATAAAGCTGTTTAATACTCCCACCACCAGTAATTGTAAACCAGTAATACCGTGTACATGATCATTACACCGAAGATTTATCATGTGTCGTAAATGCATTATATGAGCATGTCAACTGTTAAAGTAACATTACCCATAGGTTATAAAGCTGTTGAATACTCCCAACACCAGTAATTGTAAACCAGTAATACCGTGTACATGATCATTACACCGAAGATTTATCATGTGTCGTAAATGTATTATATGAGCATGTCAACCATTACACTAACATTTTCCATAGGTTATAAAGCTGTTGAATATTCCAGTATAAATGCTGATGTATGCGCAAAAACATGATGTATTAAACATATGGGATGTGTAGAATCTTGGAGCATTGGAAAAAAAATTTCATTGTACTATCGCTAGTATAAAAGAATACAACATTTTCCAATATAATTTTTAACAAGCACAAAATAAAAGTTATATTTGATAATGTTGGATTCGTTTGTACTAGTGATAGTACATAATGGCATATGCTACCTTGAATCAATAGTATTAAACAATATTTAATTCCACATTCCCTACTGAATCCTACAGAGAGACTCGACTGTATACACAACTGTATGCTGCACTAGAGCCAAGGTATACCCCGGGCCAAGTTATTGCTTCATCTATCTTATTCATACGTTGCTTACTACGGTGACGTCTTTATAACCACAGCTGCGATCTCATAGCCCATACTAAATTATATACACATGGACATTGTTAATTAAGTACATTATTGAAATTAAATAAAATACCTGAAATATATTTAAATTAGATCTAAACTTTTTTCTTACAAGCTTTAAGATTTTATTTAAAGGGTCAAATTACATTAATTAAAAGGATCTTTATCATCATTGTGTTTTAGCCATTTTAAATACACGATATATATTGGTAGGTTAAAATAATCTCATTAATGAATTTTAACAACAATATAACACTTTGTCATAAACAGCAACATTTAGGTTTTTAGGTAAACATATGGTAATTGTAATTTGATAAAAAATAAATTTGTATTATGTTCTATTTTGAATAGTGTACATGTTAAGTGTTAAGTGATGTATTGCTCAATATACTTTCAGGACAGTCAGGCCAAATTATCTACCACACCTCGTAATTTTCATATAATACATTATTAAATGTATTCAATTTGCGTAAAGAATGACTTATTTTGTGATTTTCTCAGATTAAATGTTTTCCAACTCTCAGCAAAACCCCATACAGTGACGTTTACAATAATCAAATTTGATGTTGCCTGTATGGAAAATAAGCTTCGTTCAGTATGCAGTGTTAATGGATAAGTTTATTCTTAAGATGCTTTGTAGATAGTCATATAGACAAATAGAAATACATTTTCTCAGCCCCTCGACAGATAGTCTTAGCTAATTGTAAGCGAATAAATGTTAAATTATTTACAAATACGGCGATACTTCAGTGATAAAAAGTTACTGTAGGGATTACTGTTCACAGCAGCGATGACGTCAAGATATCTCGTCACTGAGTGGAAAGACAGGCGAGAAACTTCCACACCACGAGCTTGACAGAGCAGTCGTGCATGCAGAACCTCAAACTTGTCAAGTTCGGAGATGAGTTCTCTAACTGAGCCCCTTTCTACTCACTGTAGCTTTTATCATGTGACAATTGTGAACATGTAGCATAGAACTTTTGAGCACACTATAATACTTTGTGCTATTTTATATGGGTGATAGAATTAATGCACTTGTTAGTAGGAAAGTGTTAATTTTAATGTAATATAAATAATTAGCATCATGTTCTAATTAGAAAATTCGATGATAAAATCTCAGACCAGACAAGTAAAACAATATAAGAAATAAAGATAAAGTCTAAACAACATCGATTAAATATATATCTATTAAAGATTATTCTTGGTGTAAAAATACATTGCCATTCCTTAATTTTATACACTTACCCTTAATTGTATACATTGTATAAATGTATTAATTGTATACACTTCCTTAATTGAATACACATAATTAATGTAACATAATACCAAAATGAAATCAGTTTTTTATCTATTGGAACATCAAAGAGAAAATCACTAACATACAAAATTTAACTGTAATTCCCTATCACGAGTGTAGAAAGGAGCACAATATCAGTAGATTAAGTGTATCTTAGACTACTGAATTGTTTATAAAAATTATTAATATTTTGTTGTATTAAGAGTATTTTAAGTGAAGCAATAGTTATTATTATTTTGATTAAACTGTACACAAAATCATTTCGTAAGAACAGTGATGTTTATATATTACAAAGGCAAGGATTTAATTAGTAGACTTCACAAAATAAATGAACACTGGACAGGTTAGTAATTAACTCAGAGTTAGACTGTCACTGTAAAGTTTTGTTTCAAGATCACTGGCGCTTACTGCATTCACGTCCTGGATTTAAAAAACTTGTTATTAGTTGCATGTTTATAGAGTTAGTGAAGTTGACAAACAACATGTAGGTTGTGATTCCTGGCATAGGCGTGCCACAACGCTTTGGTAAGATTTGTTTATTTTAACCTAGTTTGTAATGATTTATTAGGTTAGTTCTTTACCTGAAGAAGAGATCAGATTGCAGATCTCGAAACGTAGTGTTACTGATTTCTTGTTTCACTGAACGATGGCAAATGTGCGGAAAAATCCTGTTTCCTTCACAATCCTTCCGTCGTCAAAAAAAAACCTTCAAACATACTATTCATATTGTTGCTAAAGTTTGTAAATTTCGATTACAGAATGGAAAAATGACAAGGACTCAAAAAATAATATCATTCAAAACCTATTAGTTGCTGAGAAGTTTTAGTGCAATATCATAAATAATGAGTGGCTGGTCGTATACAGCCAAAATATAATGAATTAATCATAGGAAAATAGGAAACAATGTGTGGCAATATAACGAATTTTTATATTACACGAATGAATACCAAAAAGTTGAAAATTTATTAATAATGCAATAAGTTTTTTATTACTGTTCTGGCATTGTATATTGATGCTGGTTGAAAAAACGTATATTTAGAAAAAGGGACATATTTAGGAAAATCAGCTTTTTTGTCTAAGTTTGACTCTGGCAAAACGACAACTATTTGTAAGCTAGGAATTAAAGGTATTATACCGTCTTTTTCACAATTTTTTCACCTATACAACTAATGTATAAAATCATTTAGAAGGTTAATCGGTAATTTATTACCTATTTGCGATAGTCTTGCTATTTTACACCTATATATAATATGTTGTACAAGGTCCTGTTTGATTATAAATTACTCGTACATTATTCAAGCAAAGATGACACACCAACTTAATACGAGTCGCTGCCCACTACGGGGTGAACCAAGAAAAAAATTAGTCACAAGTTTAGAAATAAATGTTTGTTTCACAAGTCAATGCACAAGGATATTTTATTTAAGAGTTGAGAATTATAATTACCATTTTGGAATATTAAATTACCCTTAATTATTTATGAAAATTGTAAAACAGTATCAGGCTATTTATCTCATATTGGTATTCTACACAAGTAGCTATTGTGTCTCATCAGATGCAATATTGAATGCATTACGTTGTGATAGACACGATCTCTAAGCACGGTGGATCAGCCGGTTTTATACACATAACGTAGCTATAGTGGGAAGAGTTGAGTCTAGATGAATGTTGGGTGAAGCTCAATTTGAATTCAGTTAAGCTCCAGATTTAAGGTATCAAGACGCTGCACAAGAAGGAAAGTTAATCGGAGCTTAACTTAACATTTACAGATTGCTTTCTGAAATTGATCACAATATTAGTTATAAAATAAAAGTTTAGTTAATTTAGGGCTTATAACTCAGCCCTAGATCTATGTACCCTATGATTGATACACAAAGTAATCAACCCATTTGATTACTCCAGGCAGTGATGCGTTAAGCAACCGCGAACAACTTACTGATTACTCCAATTATACCATCTATAGCTTGTCGTCAGCAGTGATAAGATATAAACAGTGTAATTAAACTCGTTGAACAAATAAGTTTACGCGTTAAAATACATTACATTGTTTAACCTGAATCGAGCATTACGGATTATTATTAAAAGCTACTTCTTCATCACAGATTGATGATATAAAATAGTGTATACTTTTTTGTGTTCCAAAAAATACGATAGTATATTTGAATACATTCACAGCGGTATATGACTGCATAAGACAAAAATTAAAAATTATTCAAATAAAAGTGATTTAGATAACTTGAGAATATTATTGTTAACATTTTAAAACATCTACAAAGCTGTTTAACACTACATTGCCCGTTTCCAGTAGGCGATTGCCATTTGATGTAAGAGCTTTGCCATTTTTAAATATAGAATCCAAGTTGCCATAATTTTTATAATAATGGATGCAAATTTAAAACAAATGATTTTTATTATCTCAAATTATCCTTTTTCAAGAAATAAAATTATTTTACATGAACACTATTTTACCTCTGGAATCTTGACGGTTATAATGTTTATTTTTTAGTATAGTTAGATTTGCTAGCGTTGCTACCAGAATGCATTATTTTTGTTAAAACGCATGAGTACGGAATTTAAATTGGTTTAATTAAATACCTGAATAATCTTGATAATATTATTAAATTATGCAATTAAATTAATGATGCATTGCAACACATCTGCCTGACCCATTGCAGTGTCTACTCAGAGGATGTAGAGTAATTAATTGCATCGAGGAACTGCAGTAAATACTCATATAATTCCAACATCGTTCAAAAATACTGTTTACGTCATAAAATATATATTATTTTATCCTACATGTTAGTAATTATTGAAATTAAATGAGTTTGTTTTATGAGCTTTATTTATAATTTTTCACTACAAAAGACTGATTAAGGCTATTTTTCCAATTATATAACTTTGTTCAGCAATACAATTGAATGTTATTTTACCTTACTTCCATACAAAAAATAGAGTAAGAAATAAAAAAATATACTTATTTTATAATTTTTTGTAAAAATTATTTTTTCTAGTATTTGATAACTCATTAGGTTCACAAATTACAATCTACAACTATACGTAAATATCAATCTAACTGAGATTTTTTCTGTTGAATAGTGTTTTTATCGCCTACAATGTTAATCTTACATAGAATTACAGTTGTATAGTAAAACCTTTATTCATAACATTGATTATGGCAAAAATGAACTGGATTTTTGAATTATAGTTATTATTTAATAATATTATTGTCACCCCCTCTTGGTTCCTATCATCAAATAGTAATGAATCCATAACGTAATACAAAATTGAATAGTTTCGGTTTAAAATAACGTGTTCGGTGCTAGGGCTTGTAATGCGTGTACATCATTTATAAATGAGGCTAGTACATGAAATAATGATTGGGAATATCAAAGTTTCCGCTGCTATCCCTTTCATATAACTCAATAAGTGCTATTCATCAGTCTGTGCATTGCAAAAGTTCTTTTTAAATAAAATTAAACATGTACATTGATAAGAAGTTTTATTTTTACATAGAATGAAAATTAAGATATAATTATATATAACATATGCTGTCACTATGATTTCCCATAGGATCAACGTAAGAATTTTCGCTAAAACTCAGTCAGGTTTTATTGAATGTTATGCACCATCATTGAATTGAAAGTTTCTCAAATATAAATGAATTTTACCAAAAATTTTCAAGAAGTAACAAAAATATTATAACCAAAAGGTGCGGATATACCTACAGTAAGATAGAGGTAGGAGTTGCTAACGCTCAGCCTAAAATAAAAGAGCCACCAGTGCCATTTCATGGATCTATACCAGCTCTTTATGTTCAGTTATTATATTAAATACAAGATGGTTTAATCTTAATAACCACCCCACTGCTATGTTGGCAGTTTAAAACATTTACAAAAACAATTATATTACATTTGTTTACTCATTCTTGTAGGTGTTACTAAGCTTCATATATGTGCTAACTATCAACCTAAGCTTGTTATATGTGCTACTATGTGGCAAGAATATAAGGAGCTGTGTTTTAAGGTGAGTCGAATCTTAAATAATCGGAGGATTCCTAAGGAAACCATAAATATTATTTATGGCATATAAATAAATAGTAATAATACAACGTCAAAAAAGTCTCCACCTATCTTAGGTGTAGAGATACGGATGATTGATCGACCACAAATATTTTTTAGCTGTCCAGTTACCCAAAATAAAAACTAAAGTGTAAATGTATCTCAAGGCAAGGTTTTGATTTCCAGGTATGATTACTCACACATTAAATTTAACAAGCGTTTGGAAAGCATCAAAAATGGTTTCAAAATAATTATTGTGTTACAGTTAAAATTTTTTTAATTGTTAAAATTATTATTGAATTTAAAACGTTTTTAAAGTCAGAATTTTAATCTGGTTAAAAGTGAATGAAACAATATTAAAAGAATAAGAGTAAGCAAGTTGGAAATTCTGAGAAAGATAACGTGTACAGCGACGAGATCCTGTGATGTCTCCGCGCTACAACATCTCACGTAGCAGCAATAACACAACATCACGTAATTCTGTGTGCTTTGTCAATTCCTCATGCTCCTTACTTCTATATTTTTATAATTCAGCTTGAACGTCAAAATATTATTAGGAACAATAAGATAAATTAAAGATAATATAGATGCTCAACAGTATTCGATAGTTTAAAATTAGAACAGTACTTTGACATATAGCACTTACAGTAAATTTATTAACAATTATATGTCTTTCTTAAAATGTAAAACACAGATTTTTTTTCAAATATATACAAAAGGTAATATAAGTTATTTATCATTCCTTGTAATTACCTTTTAATTTGTAATAACTATCAACCTTAAAGAAACTTTAAAAATATTGTATAGCAAAAATGTATATATTTTCTAGTAGGTACATTAATTTATATGTATCTATTTCTTTTATATCTACATTTAAGAAAATCAGAGTTATAATAAATGCCTTTTAATCCAAATCCCATGAAAACTTACTTACTTAATTTTGATGTAACTACTTATATAAATTCACGTACAGGCAGGGATAAATTTAAACAAAATATTATTAACATGGATTAATAGTGAATGCCATTAACATTAATAGCATATACCACATTGTTAACCTCACGTTATCCACGTCAATAGCTAATAAAATATAATAAAACCGTGTTTTAACATGTAATAACAAATAAAGAAAGAGTTTTTTATTTAACACTGTTGCCTTTAGCCTGTTTAGAAACCATTGCCAGGTATAGATTCACTGAAAGATATACATTCATTAATATTTGTTATTTAGTCTACATTACGAAGAGAATGTTTTATGAAATACATAATGTGATAACTCATTTAAGAGATTGAAACGGTGCTGTACAGTATTTATGTAGTCAACGTCAATGACAGAGAACAATGGAGGCATCAATAAACCTCTTATCTTGTCCAAACGTTTCAGTCATTTAGATGGCTTCTCGCTTTAGCTTTACTGCAACCTTTTATACATTTCCTTAAACAGAGTTTTGAAAATGTAATATAAAATTAAATTTTACCTTTAATCTTATTCTATAGCCTTATATAGTAAAAGTATATTATTTATATGTACAATACTACTAGAACCTTGGAACTGATAGCTAATTATCTCAACGTATACTAAGGAATAATGTTCCTTTTTTAATCGATAAATTGGCGAGTTCATATAAAAAAACTAAAAAGTGTAAAGTGTAAATTGTAGATTAAGTTTTAATATTTTTGCTAGTTCTTGAGCTTTTTTTGTTGTTAGCAGAAAATCATAGAAATCTTTTCTGATAACAGTTTTCTGGCTCACACATCGTTCAGACGCTGATTATGCATTAGAATCTTATTATATTTTAGCTTCTTTGCGGATTGACAAGTACAACTAAAATATGTTCAAATAAAACCTATAAAGTTCCACAGCAGTGCCAAACAGATTTAAATATTTGGTTTGTTTACAAATTTTTTTCGGTTTCATCAGAAAGAATTAGGATATATTTTCTTTTACGAAAATAGGAACATAAAGTATGCTCTGCATATCCAAGAACAGTTCATGATAATCAAGGGTGTTGTCTATCTTGCTGTATGGAGCAGTAGAATACTAATATGAGCCACACTTTATTGTATTTTAATTTATGGACAGGCTGTTACACAATATGTCTGACTTATGTGCTCTCTTCTGATGGAATATATTCAATAAATATATGGAGTTTACTGTTGTGTTGGAGATATGAATATATACATGTTTGCTTATTATTTATTGGTTGGTATAAAACTTAATTTAACTTTATAAAAGTAATTCCTTAAGATTAATTTGATTCCGACGTATAGATTCCTTTTTTATGGAATAAATTGTCCTTTAGTTCTTATCTTCATAGTCAATGTGACTTTACTCTTTTTAATGATTTTAAATTAAATATTACCATATAATTTTACACACCATGATAAATATTACATCACAGGTATGTTTTATTGCAGAGATATCTGTGTTTATCCATAATTTCATGTCTAGTTACCTAAAAGAGGCAAAGTTTAAGGGCAAGGCTAATGTAATAGTATAAGTACAGCCAATTATATGTATTAAACTGCTAAATAGTGAGTTATTTTTATGGAGTATAACTTTTTATCAAACTTGATATTATGATTACTGTAACATAAAATTCATTGCTATTTTAATACAGATCACTAAAAATAACAAAGCACTATTTGTTTAAAAATTAAAGCAAAATAATGATAAACATATCGACGAAATTCAATAAAATAATAACATAAAACAGAAATGTTATGTTTTTAAATATGTTTGTTTGATTAAATATTTATTTAGTTTAATTATTAAAAGAGCACAGTTTTTATAAGTTCCACATTGTGAAATAGAGTTGTAAAATGTAATTAAATGAAATCATTTCAACTAACTTTTATTAAAAATAGACACAAGTATAAAAATAAAGCTTTAATGCCTGGTAATTAAACAATATTCTTAAAGGGGGATATAAATCAATGTTCTGTTATAAAGCCTGAACTGAAAATTAAACTAAATATAGAACTAATTTCCCATTACAAAGTATTAAAAGGGTGCCCCAAACTGATCTGAGTATCGAGCTCTCTCCTACATTTAATCCATTACGTTCGACTCGCGCCCTCGTGAATTTTGAATCAGTGAACGAGATTAACGACTGCGATATTCCCTCACTACTGAGGTTTAGGTTCAATTCAAACATTATTTTTTCAGCACATTCCTGCTTATAATGTCTAACAGTTTACATAATTCTATAATTCATCCTCTCTCGAAACCGTTTATTAAAGATCAATAACCTCTCTCATTGTCCGTTATACTCGATTAAAATAGTTACAAAATAAATTTATGTGGTATATAGAACTTTAGCACTGAACTTATTGTATGTTGCCTTTTTAATAATTTAAATAAGCTATATAGGTTATACTATATATAATCATTAAAAAAATTATATAATTTGTTATGTTGAAATATGTGTTTAAGTTGTAACACCGTACATTTCCTACATAACGATACATTATAATATGAATACCAGCGTACATTTTTAGGATCTACAAGATCCCATCCCAGCACATAAAGTTTTATCTCAATATATATTAACATAGTAGATAATTAGTTTACGAACAAACATAAATAAATCAAAACAAGGCCTCAATTAACACACTAATTAGTAAAATGCATTCAGAAGCAATAAAATGTAATTCTAACAAAAGTACATCTACTACTTATTTTATACTTGGTAGTAGTTTTGAATGAAAATATGATGAAAATCTTTAAAAATAGATTACAATCATTCACTTAGAGTTGAGTAATTTTTATTGATTTATGTGATGGTGTGTTTGATTAAGATATTTGATTTAAAATGGGTAAAATGGTCACAACAAATATTTAGGAAGTAAAAATCCTAATATGAATGAGGAAAAACCGATTTATTATGAGTAAATTATACCGGGTGATATAAATTTATGGGTGTAGCGTTATTTGAAAAACATAAATAGAAATATTTTAAATCTTTGTTGTGTTCAAGACAAAGTTCATAAAACGTGCAAATTGGATAATTTTAAATAAAATAATCACACTAATACATACAAAATTAAAACTACAATGTCCGAGTGTCGAACAGTAATGCGTTATAAAATAATAAAAAAATAATTTCTAAAAATATATATGCTGGTTTTTTTCATTTGTGAACAAGAAAACAGATTACAGATCATAAATAATTTATTTCATTCAAATATACCTGAAAAAGAATTATACATTTAATTTAGTTATTAGTTTTACAGAGAATAGTTATACAAAAATAATAATCATAAACCTTTTTTGACATTGGTGACTGCCTCCGGAAAGGGCAATGACGCGGACGTTTCAAGGCATTCCTTTACTCATCATGTGTCCTAATACGCTCTCAGCCGGTCTAGCGAGGTTGTGGCATGATAATGTTTCTTGACATATTCCGGTTATTTATCACCATTAACATTTTACTTTTCTTTGTGAATGTTTGCATAGAATAAAAAGCTGCTGATACAATACACGCATTGGCCATCACAATGATAAAGCCATTTTCGGTTTCAAGCCTATCATTTAGATCCCTTCAAACTTACAATGTTAAAATTTTGTATACCTCCAAAAAAAGTGTAAATCTTTTTACTTTTTAGTGAGCATGCACGTCGAATATTGTTAAGCAAATATAGCATAATGATGTGTGAATTCAATAGAAACTTTATAAAACAGTTCTCCCTCCACTCTGTAAAACCGATCTAAATATTGATGTTATCCAGAGATTCCGCTGAATAATATCGGGATAAACTTTGTATAGTATAATATAATGGTGTATCGGGATAACAGTGTTATAATGTAGTATGAATCGGTGGTATGTTTCATCCAGTGAAGGGAAAAATTCGTTTATTACACTGAAGTACATTTGCTAAAACAGTCTTGGGTTAAAAGGGGGACAAGCAAATGCTGGTAGGATGTTTTTGAGAACTCTCTTTTTTAAGTTAGATTCAAATTAAAATCATTTTATATTCATCCATTAAATAAAATCGTATTTAATTCATACTGTCCAGTAATTATTTATACAGGAATCAAGTTTTTTATAGTTTTTGTTTATAACTAATAGCAGCTTATGTACTTTCAAATGGAAGCAAACCCCATCCACAGGTTTGTTTTTCCCACCTGCAGCCTATTGTATGGTAGAATGGTGGAACAGAGGGGTCGTGCTCAGCCAACCGGATATAATCCACTCTGGCACTCGTACCACCTAACCCTATAAACAATTTCCCTCCGTTTTCAAACAAGGCACGTGTCAATTTTTAGTCTTTATTGTGTTATTAATAAAAATAAGTACTTTACACAACACCCTGCTAATTAAAAATTAAAAATTGGTAATTTTTTTTAGAACGTTTTAATAATATTTTATTAATAAATTGTTACTATAAATGTTTGATTAAAAATGTGTGTCGTAATTAAAAATATATTTTGAATGGACCAGTCATTAAGAATATTTATGCGTATTGGGCAAAACTTTTTAATATTAATGTTAAGCCACACATTTAATAAGGCCCATTTTATACTACCTGACTGCATGTCAGAAATTTAAAAGATAAAGTCCCATTAACCCTCCATCAGGCGCTTAAAATTAGAAACACCATCATGCGCTCACGGAGGTTTCCTCCAGGTTAGCGAATAATGGATATCATAGTCGTTTAAACTGTTTTTATTTGTTTAAATATTCATAATGATTTAATTACAATGTAATGTATTCATTTTTAGAAATTAAATAAAAATTACTCTCTTATGAAATGAATTTTCCAAATAAGAAATTCAAAATCTTAAAAAATTTTATTTTATAATAACAACATGATTAATTTTAAGGAATAATGCAATTAATTGTAAAAATGTTTAACTTCTGTAATAATATATGGAAATTAACATAGTTTTTAACTTCTTACAAAAACAACTTACTTCAATTTTTGAGATAATATACAATTGTAATGTCAATTATTACTTTGAAATCAAAATTTATTCTTTACTAAAAATTTTTTTTACAGACTACATAAAGTTTCAAAACATTTTCCTTCTGGTTCTTATAACGACAATGTTCACTCCATAAAGAGTACTGAAATTTTTCCTAGCACGCTGGTACTGTACTGACAAGTCTCTCGTCTTCATTCTCCATTTCACAAAATTCAAATAAAATATATTATAAAACTTAAAAAGAACCCATCACAGGTCACACATTTAGGCGCACACGGATTATTACTCCATAAAAACTAAACACAATAAGGAGCTCACGGAGATTTCGTCCAAGAACTACAAACACACCATCGGGCGCTCACGGAGGAATCGTCCAGTATCGCACGGAAGTAGACCTCACACTGACAGATTTTGACAAAGATAAGCGGGAGGCTATTGTTTCGATTCCCCGAAAGATGCTCGTGAAGTACACTGCGGGAAACGACTGCCAACATCAAAAAAGTAGTACTATTTTTAATAATAAAAAATATACGGAGGAAAACTCCGTTTAGCCCCCGATGAAGGGGCGATTTTTGTGATTTTTATTTTAAGAGTCCATCTAGTAATTTATCATTTTTATCTACCACATATTTTCCGACATTACTACAATACTGTTAATAGAGCTAAACGTATGTTACTCCTATAGTTCGCTTATTTATATTATATTATCTATAATTATATTATCCTGTTACATTCTCTTAACTTTTTATTTCTTTTAAATTAAATATCACCCCATTAATGATCAACTTTTTATCTGGAAAAGGAGTTTTAAATGGACAGATTTTACCCATTCCCACGTTCAGTATAGGAATAGTAGGAATGGAGTTCCACTCAAAATTTAGTTTGTGGTGTTTACAGACAGGCAGAGATCAGATTTCACAGAAAACCTCGCCATACGTTAATTCAGTAAGAAGGGAGCGGGGTAAAAATATTTCAACATAATGGTAAATGTGCATAATATTGCTCATTTTCTTTTTAATCACAAACCATTAGCAATGAACTGATAGGTGAGAGTGAGCCAGACCTCGAGTTACGTAAAGGACTTCGCTGATGTTGCATGCAAAACTGTATATCTACAAATTATATCGTTCGTCAGATATCCTGCAGACAGGTAAAAGAAATGTTTGTTTTTAGAATTCATAGATTTGTGAGTTCAATATATTTTGATTTGAAGTTCTATATAGGTGCTGTAAAATTACTATAATTTGTTTTCAAAAGCAATAGTTCGACCTGTGAAAAACTAAATTATTCAGGAATTTCAGCAGTATTCTTCTAGGTGGAACCTAAAACTTTGTCTTTTAAAATAATCCCACTATTTTATTGTACCACCTACACTGGGTATCCTTGACCACTCATCAGTAAAACCTGTTATATTGTAAGTTCGAATTAACAACAGACCATTTTAATAATTTGTAATCTTTTGCTACCATTGCATATTTTCTAAGTAGTATGTTTGTCATAGATTTCCGATCATAATTTTTATTCCTTCGTTCTATAAGGTATATAATCATTACTCGATTGCTATGCACTTCTAAGCTACACTGATGGAAACCACACAATAAGGTCATTATAAGACCTGGATAATACAGGTTTGCTTATTTTAGGTCTTGAATTTCTAGGTAACGGTGTGATGGTGTGACCGCGTAGTCGTGTACGATAACAGCTGATTGCATGCTAACCTGGTCACGCTACTATTGATACTCCTTTAACTGACAAATTTACGGAATCTAAGGTAATTATATAGCCGTTAACGGTTGTTTAGCTATCTTTTGGTAAATGTATGCCTACATTAGAAAACATTTTCATTATCAGTTAAATTTTTTTCACTTTAATAAACATATTTTATAAAAAATGTATTATTATCTAATAATAAATTTTCATTATTAAGTACTTGGCTGATCTTTAACGAAGCCTTTCACTCGAGGGATAGAAATTTCATTTATGTATGCCTGTCCGTAAAATTAATCTAAAACGAATAGATTTATGGACTTTAATTTGTTTAAAGGCAACATTAAGTCGTTTAATGTTTGTGAATGTCAATACATTCGATATTTGCTAAGCGTTCGTCGCAACGGAGAAAATCTCATGAAAGACGAATGTCGTAAATAACTGAGCATATCACGGCAATAATCATTTACTATATACTAAGTGAAATGTGTAGTCTAATAAAATGAACTACAGACTTGAAATTTCGAATTTAAACTCAGCAAAGCGTGTTACGGAACACGTCATGTGGCACACTCCTACTTTTTATTAAGTAACATAATTGTTACAACCTAATTACATTAGGAATGAGTGATTGCAAGTTATAGAAGATAACGTTGAAGGAGTGTCTACGTGAAACTGTACCTGAACCAGATTTTCTGATTATTTATCATATTATAAACATTAAATTGTACTAATAAATATTGGTTTTAAATAACATTATTTCCTGTTATCAGTCAGTGTGATATGTTACAAAAACAGTTGTTAGGGAATCGTTCGAAAACGGTTCAGTAAATACACTTCCTATTTATGTCTTGCGCTTATGTATTTACGGAATATGTGAAAATATGGTTCACAAATTTAAGAATAACATGTGAATTCCTTTTGTAAGCGAGGTAAAGTTGGATATGAGTTACCGATTGACAAATTAAAAGGGTTCTCGAGTCGGGAATGTTTTAAGTCACCATGTTGGAGTGAGAATTAAGTTAATTTTGTAAAGCTTAAGCCAGCAAAGAGTTCTAAATACATTTAAACAGCCAAAAACATGGGGACTGCAAGGGTGGGGGGGTTAGGGCACCTTACCTAGTGGGCAAAGATAAGACAGTGTTGCAGTAACGACAACACAGACCACCCAATTACCATTACCCCCGTCCCACACACTTTACTCGAAGCCCAGATAAAAAATAGGGGTAAATGTAGACGTTCTAACTTGGCATATTTAAATAAATGTGAAATTTAAATTGATCTTAAATAGTTATATTCAGAAGACAATTTTCTAACTATATTTCACGCTTTTATTTTAGCAATTTAGCAATAATTTATTAAGCGGGACAAACCAGTAAATAATAGATTAAATTACCGCTATCATACTAGTCGTATATTACTGCTAACAACTCGATGTCGATACATCATTGGAGCTATGATTTACTGAGCATCGCTACTGGATATTGAAACTGTTATTGCAAACACATCCTGGTTCGTGTTTCTAGCTGGTCTTTATGGTAAAGCAATATGTCAAAACCATAACCATTAACATTCAATAGTTTTGCGTTTTGCTACATTTAACGCTGTAACAGCATACCATTTCAAATATGGCGACGAAACTAATATTGCTTAATTACAAATAATATTTTAGTTTTTTTTAATACTGCCATATACAAATAACACAGCTATGGTATGAAACGTTTTTTCATTGCGAATGTTAAATGTTGCACCGGCACACCTTCTTCTTACACACATCATTTAGAATCTGATGCTGTCACAGTCTTGTCCACTGAAATCTGGAGTCATGTTTGTTTGAAGGGATAAAAAATAGTTGGTAAGGAAGAATAATGAAGCTCAAAACGTACTGTTTGCATTGTGTCGACACCAGAAATACCCACTAATGAAAGTTGTGCAATCTAGATGAAGAGAGGTTCTCATTGTCTCATCCGTTCACGATTGTATTATTGTCCCTTAAACATTAGCTCTTCCAAATAACTCTAGCATAGTCTATTTTTAACCACAACCACGATAACGGCAAATGTCTAAATTTTATTGTAATAATATGAAATCTATATATTAAAATATATGTCTCTATTTCATTGTGTAAATATTAGTTTCAATGTTTTCACCACCGTATTGGATTTTGTTACTTTATCAAGCTTTCAGTTACTTTGAATATGAAAAAATTGGAATGATGTAAAGATTCACTCAGACATACAAATATTATTATGGAGTGTACATTTCAGGTATGATCTGCTGTTAAAATAAGTTCAATGGTTATTTATGAAGGACTCGTCTGCAGTTTAAAGGTTTAGAGATCTGAACTATTCCTAAGTTATATTTTTCTCAGATATTTACATGTTTATATTGAATAATAATTAATCTGAGTTTCCAACTTAAAATTGAATAGGTCTCATAAACATATTTTCCTATAGAAAGCCTAATTTAGGGAAAATAGATATCATCAATTGAAACATCTATCATTCTATATTGAGTTAGCTCCAGTTGACCTTCCTTTAACTGCAGCATCTGGTATCTGACATTGACTCAGACCTGACTTCTGGATTCTGGAGTCAGGTTTGTATGAAGAGATCTGAAGAAAGTCGACGACGAAGAAGCTCAAAACGAAACATATACATCGTTTCGACATCAGAGACACCTATAAATAGGTGAAGTGATAGTACCATTGAAGTAACAGGTACACAATTGAGTGCACTACGATGTGATAGACACGATCTCTAAGCACGGTGGAGTAACTGAGTTTTCTACACATAACGTAGCTACGGTAGGAAGGGTTGTTTCAATTTGATGTTGAGTTTAGCTCCAGTATATCTTCCTTAGTTTGCCTGAGACAGTGTCAGATACCAGACGCTGCAATAAGAGGAAGGTGAACTGGAGCTAAACTCAAAATGCAATTCAATTCAATACAATTCAACCCTTCCTAACATAGCTACGTTATGTGTATACCCATACTGTTGCAAATTCATGCCAAATATATTATATTTTTATCTATAACGAAATAGTAATATCCAAATGCAAATAAAGTATATAATTCATATATTTAAGTCCCTAGAAACTATAAATGGTTTGTCAACAACCTTATTTAGACAAGGAAGTCTAACGTTAAAAGTATGTAACTAGTTCAACAAAAACTGCTCCATTAAGATAATACAAAACATACTATTCCCTGAATCTTGGTTTATATGGACAAATAACTCAGAAAGAAGTTTTTTCAAGCTTTTTAATTTTAATTAAATTATGTAAAACTTCTTCTGAAATGCGTTTTACACCATTTTAGTAATACCAGATCGTTTTAAGCGAATACTTCTCCAGGAAACTTATGTACTAAAGCAGCTCCAAAATAACACGAGAAAACTTTACGAAAGAACTTTAAGGTGCACCGTGCATCTAAGTCTTAACAAATAATTAAGTATTAACCAGGTTTTCCAATACTTTAAACTGGTCTCATGCTTATCTCGTTAACTTTACAAAATTTTACTTGTCTTTATATAGTTATTTCACGTACTTTAAAATTCAGTTGGATTGGTTTCTAAGTTAGATGGTGTTTGCTTGGTGCTCTGGCGATCATTTAGTGTACACACTGTGTACTGCCTTTACATCACACATATGATAATTGTTCAATGTTAATATAAACATATTCACTAACGATAAGAAGGACCGCAAACAGTTTTTAAACCATTAAGTCGTATTATTTTGATTCAGGTTTCAAATACAGGATAACAAACTAACTAACTCTCTGGCCCAAGCTATACCATGTTATTGCTCACATCAAGACAAATATGTTTCACCATATGAACATGGGCCTCTGATGGTTACTTTCCCATATGTATGTATATAAGGGATTTTTAAAAAAATTAATATAATAAAAACTAATAAATTAACTTATAACAAATTTAGCTGAATACATTAACAAGGCTAGTTACTAAAATATTGAAATTATCCTTAAAGTTTTCTAAATGGCAGTCATTACAATATTTAAACTTTGAATATTTTAATAACTAGCATCTTTCTTAAGAATATAATAATAGCTGTTCTTAGGCAATTTTATCAGATTTATTATGATAATACTGTGCCCACATTGAGAGCTGCCGTTTACGAGTATTCAGTTTTTGTACCTGTATTGTTAGCTATACGATGAGAAACTCAGAATACTAAAGGTAATTTACATTTTTTTTTGGTAACTGGCCTTGTTATTTATAAACATTGAGCCAAATGTTGTGTAATATAATTTATTATTTTCAAGATATTAAATATGTTTATAAAAATCACATGCAGGCACACTGATTCCAAATTAAGTATCAGAGACCCATGTTCATACGGTGAAATATGTTTTGTCTTGACCTGAGCAATAACGTAGTATACCTATGTCAAGAGATTTATAGGGACACCCTGTATAATATTTCTTCACTGCATGGTAAAGAGCTACTCTTCGATATAGCTCAGATCCGAGAAAGTCATAGTTATCTTTAAAGATAGTTCAACTCATTTTACTTCTCCCAAACATTAGGTTGTGCTATGTAAACAGTTATTTCTCTCTGTAAACATATTTTCCCCTCTAAAAGCACTAAAGATTCCGTTATTTGCTTTGTCAGTTCTATTTCCTTAACACCTGATTTAAACGTCAAAACTTTGTGAAATAATGTTATGTTTCCTTATGGAGGAATAATCACTAGACATTTCAAAGTAAAAAAATCTGTTTTAACATTTCGTCTGATTTCTTTAGCATCTTGATTAAAAACTATTTTATTACGGGGTTCTACAGCACTTCTCACCCTCTGCTTCGCCTCGCGCGAAAATGTAACCTCGCCCCACAATAAGTTACTGCCGAGGCAAGTAACGAAATAAGTATTTACTTACAATACTTATAATGTGTTATTGTATACTCAGTAAGCGATTAAATATAATAAGAGTACACCGTTTGATAACCACAAAGAAAAAAAATAAATATGAAATAATTTTTGTAAAATGAGCTCCAATTCATATATTTAGCGGTTTAAAATAATTATGCAGCTATTCTCACATAACATAGTACTTGTATTAGGTTTAGGCTATCCTTAACCGTGCCGAATAATAAAATTGGTGATTACCGCTTATTTTTTTTTATATTATAAAATTTGTTTGACTAATTATTGCACAATGTTTACAACTATTTCAAAAAACGCGCCTTTACTAATACTTTATTTTCAAAACTGAAAGGTGAGTAAAAATTCTCGGCTGTTTTATATTGTGTATAAAGTGATTATGTCGATAACAGATTGTAACAGGTCAACCCTTTAATAAGCCACACTTTAATTAAAGGGACTCTGGATGATTCATTTCAATTACACGATGGTAGTTAGTTATCTCTGGTCACTTAAACCGTATTTTATTACCTAAAATTGCTGCTTGGTTACAACTGTTCAAAGGTTTACTATGGGTTAAAAAAAATAATATAATTCTTTTGTCACTAAATATTTCAGAATGTATAGACTATACATAATTTTGAATTTTATATAATAATCGCTTACTATGTACAGTACAGTTATGAACAATAAATTGATAAATATTGTATGTGGTCATTAAATATATCTTACAGGCCTACCAATGTAACATAAACAATGTTTTCAAAAATTTTCTGCACCACCTTAAATTCGATCTATTGGGATGACAAGCAAATCTCATAACGAATAAATAATAATAAGACTCCATAATGAATTAAATATGAAACGTGCGTAGGTATTGATTAAGAATACATGAAGACATCGTCGTATATAGGGAGAAATCACCAGGGAGACGGGATTATGTCTACATTCAAGTGTGAATTGTTACACTTAGAATAATGAAGGTAAACGTGAATTATGTTGTTTTACCTAATTAATTCTATTTTCAAATCCTAATAACATTATAAATGCGAAAGTGCCTTTGTCGTTTTTTGCTTTCACGTTTTAACTATTGGACCGATTGCACTGAAATTTCTCATGGACATTCTTATGGTCCCTGCTATAAATAAAAGCTTATTCCTATTTCGAAACTCTCTGCGGGCTTCGCTACACTGGTCTTTTCTATAGCGAAACCCCGCATTTAGGTCTCATAAGTTGTAAAATATAAATTAAATGAACCTATCATATGTAATAAACTGTTCTGTCTAAACATTGATGTTTGGTTTTATTACAGTACAATCATACCGGTATTGTCTGTTTAATTACTTAAACCACTATTTCCGAATGTATTTACAATCATAATGTGTAAGTTTCAATGAGTAACCATTAGTTTTTACGCCGTTTTTATATTTCAAACAATTAAGTAAGATACTTGTACCTTGGAAACATTGTGTTAAACATGAAGCAGTCGGCAAGAACTGTACCAGTGAACTGTGCTGAACTGTGTTTTTTAACTAATGTACCAATTCAATCTCTGAAAATTCTAAATATTAAAAATTTTTTCAGTTTTTAGCAAACATTAAGAATGAAATATAAAAGGCAGAGTTACTATCTAACTTTTACTATAAATTTAAATTCTGTTATAAAAACTGTCACTTGTCTTTTTACATAAGTAGGCTCCTCTAATCTGTATTATAAATTATCGTGGTTGGGAAGCAAGGCAAAATCAACTATGAAAAATTCTGAGACCAATAGAATATACAATGAAAAAATATAAACTTTTTAATCACAGCGTGGATTTTACTCGGTTTTCAAGGTCTTTGACTATATATCGTCGTCCAAAGATTGAACCAATGTTCTTTTGAATAGAGTTATGTAATAGAAATTTATGAAGAAATCCTGAAATTCAGTATCATTGAAATTTTCTTGATATGTGTGATTCATAAGTATATAATTGAAACTGACAGTATGTTATAAAGATTCACTGGCTGACATTAAGCGTTAAGATACTCTTAATCATCCAAGACGGTAGCGGCTTAACCAGATGGTAGCTGGACGTGATGCAATAAATTGAGTAAATTATCAATTATATATTAAAATAAATTAAATATCTAAATTGTTTTTGTAAAGTCGATTTTTCAATATTAAATCCAACAGATTATTGTACTGAATAAAAAAGAACATTTAACTTCTCTTCTGAATTGATTAAACTGCCGATACAAGCATAACCGGAATTATTGATTTTGAAATAGTTTAATTGTAAATATTAAAACGAGTGTTATAATTTTACAATAAGACTTATGATACTTATAGAACGTAATGGGATATTATATATTGTAAAATCGCATAGTGTAGGAATTTCAGTTACATGCAATAAACTATACAGTTCCAATTAGTATAAAGAGTGGGGGGGGGGTGGGGGGGGGGGGGGGTGGGGGGGGGGGGGGGTGGGGGGGGGGGGGGGTGGGGGGGGGGGGGGGTGGGGGGGGGGGGGGGTGGGGGGGGAAAAAAAATTTTATACAACCTAAAGAATGAACAAAAGACAAATTGTTTGCCAACACTTTTAAAAACAATTCCCGTCGGAACTTATTTTTAATCCACTTCTAAAGTCAAAATTTTGGAGAGAAAACTTATTCAAAAACAAGTTTCAATTAATTAAAGAAGCCTTTGAGAAAAGTATTACCCCACTTTTTCCTCTACCAACAATATAATTTGAGTAGTGACCCATTATTTATTATTTAAATTGTTTATATTTACAGCGAGTCTGAGACTAATACGGGACTGAGTCCGCAGTGATATAATAACCTCACGGGTAATGTACCTTTCCTCATGTGTTATGCAACGGCTAGCAAATTACACTCGGTATGGTATTACATATCGGATGGACCAGCCCCATTGTTATAAGCTTAAAACAAAAACTCAAATAACATAATATCTGTATATCCCATACAGCATAGAAGCGCGATATGTGGAAACAATATTTCTACACTATATAATGTATTGACACAGAAGCTCCCGCTCATACGCTGATCGTGTACAATTAAATCTAATGATCACTTTTGACGTGACTGATTTTAATGATACCGATTATTAAGTGTTCTAATCAGCTATAGTGTAATTCATGGAATCTGTATTGTCTAGAGTCGCGTCATACACAGGCTTCTCTGAGATTTACATGTAACATTCCAAGTTTATTGCTGATTTCATTATTGAGACAGTATCACAGAAAAGAAAGTTTTATATATCTCTCGAAGAACTAAAGAGAAATTATGTCAGCCATTGAGTTTTATGCATCAGAGACGCTCCGAAAAATTCCATGGTTGGTGTTGCAACATCATAGAAACTCGCTTCACCGAATTTAAAAAATTATATTGAATGTGCCAGAATAGTTAGGCTATGTGTGATAATATATTTCATGATAGAATCTTTAATGAATATACAAAGAGTGCTAAAAAAAACTTATCAAGATATATTTCTATTGCAAAAATGGTTACTCATAAGAGTAATGTAAAGATTGTTCGGAAATGAAACGTTATTCAATTTCTCAAGTCTATAATAGGTTAATTAGTTTTCAAGATATTGTGCAGAGATCCAGATATACAGGCAAGTGATTATTTTTTAATAATAAATATGTTTAATGCAAAAAAAGATTAAACCGTTTTGAAAGCTGAATTTAGTTTTTAGTGGCTATTTCATATTGTTGGTTACTTAATCTTTTCAAAGTTTTAGTTTTCTTGCCCGTATTGTGTGAAAAGAGAACAGAATTTTTCTTGTAAAACTCTTTTTGATAATTTTTCACTTAACTCTATTTATAGAACTGTATTTTTAGAACACTATTTAAAATGTAGACTATGGTAGTCTAATATACAGTTTAACATTTAACTTTTATTTCGAATCTTTATTTAAAAGACATAACCCTCACTCACTCATACACTCAACAATAATTCTTCAAATATCCAATATATAAAAAAAGTGGAACTATTGGCACACGTATACATCATTAATTAAATATAAAATTAAAGTATATCAAAAATTTCGAACATCTATAGGGAATTAAATATCGTTGGAACTCCTAGAAAAACCATATTTTAGATTTTCAATTTCTCAATTTTTTAAAACTACGTAATTTGAAACTTACTTTAAGCTCTCAACAGAAGTGTAAAAAACTTTTCATTCAGGTCAATAATCATAGGGACTGAAATAACTCTCTAACTTATAGAAGGCCTATATTTATGTTCTTAAACTTCCGATATCCTAGAGCGATGAAATTTCAAATTAATAAAAATCTTATATGCGGAGAAGAAACATGTTTTCTCAATCCCTAGAAGGAATTTATATACTTTTCAATTTCTTGTTGTGAGAAAAATGAAATTATATATTTATTTTTGTATAAAACTCCTCTTAGTACCGTAAATAACTTGGAATGAAAATATACTACAATAGCAGGAAGTAGTAGTTTTTTGACCGAGGTCGACTTTCCAGACCAAAACTGTGTGTCTATACTTTTTCAAGGCAAACGATATTAGGGGCTCCAGGAATAACTTCGAATTGAAGAAGATTCCAAGGGCCGAAAGTAGAAAATCCTTTACTGATATAAGAAAAATTTTTAGACGGTGTACGAATAATATAGGCAGAGAAATCCTTCTTCACGCGCTATTCCTGAAATAACAGTCAGTAGTAATTTTGTTAAACTTATGAATCTCTTAGTAATGAATATTGGTAAAATATCTACCTTAAACCTTTCTACTTTCCTATTCGAAATTATCATATGGTTCCATAATATTACACCATAGGTGAAACTTTTACTAGGGTCTTAGAGTTCCTTCATTGTGCCTTAAAATAGTTCAAGTTACTCAAATTGTAAGAGCTATTCATTAATATAATTTTAAAACGTTCAGAAAAAACGTACGTACTTACTGTTTACTCTTAAAAACTATTTCACGCTTCAAATTCAGGGCCTCAAACGTTGCTCTTTAAACTAAAGTTCAATTTTTTTTAATGGGACCAGGAAATTGTGATATAATTGGCCATCCGTTATTTTCAAAAAGGTTTTTGTGCCATTTAAAGAGATATGCGATGCGCCACTTGTTCAATTAAAAAATTCGTGCAAATCCGCGGTTAATGTGTAGTATCTAAAACATTCAGAGGATGTCTGCGTTATTTCTACTGAGGTGGTGATGTCTCACAAAATACTTAAATAAGGGCCCAATTGGTGTACCCTGGCCAGGAATAGGCAGGGTTATGTGAAAGGGATGCGGTGATGAAGATTAATCGCAGTTGCCATCACTTATCTCCTTAATGCTTAAGGGTAATTTGTTGCCCAGGTAAGTAGATATTCTGGGGACGTTTTAAGAGAAAAAGGATGGTACTAATATATAATTATTATGTCAGAAATTAATCGAGCCTATTATGAATGACTGAGGATTCACGGTGAAATTCTACAGGGAGGTAACAAGCGTACACCTTGTGAATACAATTTATCTGTAAAACTTACTTTTATATCATTATAACATAGCAAAAGGTATGTAACTTAGATAAGCATGTACATATATACTTAACACTAACTCTTCCTACAAGTCCATAGTCTACTTAGTTTAACTACTTATGATGGTGCCCTATTATATTTATCAAACATGACATACATACATCAGATATTATTTTCATATGATTAAAGTGGTCATGGTTAAGACGATCCAAGGTTAAGGGATTGATTCATAAATCAGGTGTTGCGCGTATGCAAGTATTTCTGGTTCGATTGAGTTATATGTTTGACTTTACTCTTGAGTTTTGCTCCCAGACAAAGATATATATATTATATATATATATATATATATATATATATATATATATAATTTATTACTATACTGGCAATAGCTTTATTTAATTTTTCAATAAAAATTGCAATCTCAAAAGACTTTGCCCCTGATGGAAGAAATATATATACACACTGATTACCAAGAAGCCTACTACATTAAAAACATATTCCCCACTATCAAGGTAATAGAGTCCAATAAGATTGTGAATGTTACGTTGTTTCTAAGAAACCGTATGTAATCTGAGGTTAACGATTTATTTTACAAAATTAATAGCTTTACTTGTAAGTAATGAGTAATCAGTAGCCATTGAAGCAAATGAATGCCAATGATGTAAATGGAACCTTTTTACAGAACTGCATGGTACATCATTTCAAAATATCTTTCTCGCTGTGCAATTCTGGGAATGGTGGAGCATGTTTGGATTCTATTGCATTTAATGATTTCATTTAATAACAAAAGATTTTATATATAATTAGTAATAATTTTTCCTAATAAGCCATATATTAACGTTTTGGTCATGGTAAAACGATTATTTCATGTAAGAAGTATTTAAACATGAAAGATGCAACTTTTAAAGTTGTAAATTACACTTTTCCAAAGAAACAAAATAAATAATGCTGAGATTGCCAGTTAATAGGATAGATCAAAACATGATTAAATTAGATCACGCATTCATTAATTTACAATTTTTAATTACAATTGCAATAAATAAATATTAATCTTAATAATATAACTGAAGTGGTTTATAAGAGGAAAATTTTATAGCTTTGTAATAATTCTTAACATTCTCCTTGAACATACAACAGTAATTGCCTACACGTGTCGGTCCATCTACTTGTTAATGAATAAGACTGGGCTTGTAGCCCCCCTCCGCCTGTGGATAAATGTAAATATCCCAGGCGTGCTCCTGAATATAATTTGAATACATATCCACCACGCGTGCCCCATAGGGTTTAAATTATCATATTTAGGATCTTATTATTTTCACAAGCTTTGTATATTCCCTAAGACTCAGAATCTTGGGCAGTATCCTTTCTAAGTAATAGAACTTACTTAAGTAATATACTTAACAGTTTTCATTTCAACCAGTAGATGTTTACTCTAATGTATTGTTACGTAGCATTAAAAAATGTGATACAACTTCTTAAAACTTATGCATTTCATTAAATATTCTTCTGTATTTATGCCACTATCAATAATAATCTCAGCCTTTAGACTGTAACATGTTGATCATTTCGTGTGTAGGGAAACTTGCAGAAAGTTGGTTAACTTCCCATTTATTTTATAACTAATTAATGACTGAACTCAAAGCTCTTGGTGAATATATAATGTATTCCTCGTTACAGAAAAACTCACGAGGAAGTTAAAAGCCTTACAGTCTTTCTAAGTTACAAGTCCAGAATGTCTTCTTAGCTTACTAAATAATATTCATCTCTCAATATAAGCCAGATTAAAATTACAATATTAGCAATATTGAAACTATTAGTTGACTGAATATTTCATAGCAAACTGCGTTGTGATTAGCTGTCAAATCAGTAATTATTCATTCAAAATTCCTAACATATAATTACACTTATCCACATTGTCATTTTCATAAATCGTCTAATTGTGTATATTTATTTATAGCACATTTATATCAATCGATTTAACAACTTATCACATGGTATCTCCGATTCATGTGATTTTTCAACAAAATACAATTTTGTGAATTGTGTACCTAAGTATGACTTTTAGCAAGGTCCACGTCTTTTAGCAAGAACATTGCAATTGTTTTATTCTCTCATCTGACTGTGATGAACACTTAAGGTTGTCTCAAGATACGCATAGACTTACAGTACAAGACCACATTGAGCACACAGAGGTAAGGTAGTATGAGTAGTCCCGCTCTCCTGAAAGTTACGTTGCAAGCATTATTAAAATGCAATACCATTTTGACTATTGCAATTTTTCATGACTCTAAAATCAACACTAAAGGTCTATACAACATCCCTGAACTTTTACAGTGTATGCCAACTAAGGATAGATGATACGAAATAAACCATTAATATATCTAAAGAGGCCCCAACATCTGAGGGACAGTTACTATCTTAAAGAGTGTTGATTTCTTTAAAGACTATGTCAAAACTTTGTAATTCAGATTACGGTATTTAAGACAAGAAGTAAGGTAAAATTTCTCGAGGACCTGTAGGACCTCAATCGGTGTATATGTGTTATTACGTCATAAATTTAAATGATTACAGACATTCATCCGACTGAATCCCTGTGCACAATTCCTTCTTGTGGTTCTGCAGGTCAAAGCAAATTAAAGGATGGGAGATTAGAAAATATTTGCTGTTATTATAACTGGTTAAGAATTTTTTTAACAGAGACTTTTACTTTTCAATAAATTTAAATAGCTGAAATTACATAACTATACTTATGGTATAAATATATTTGTTAGTTTCTTTTAAATTATGAATTTATACAATATTATGGGAAATATGGGAATTTCAAATAAAGGAATTGCGTAAAATTGAAGGATTATGCAGATTACGCTGACTTGCAGTCTTGTTTCTAGGTTAAAAATAACGAACGGCCAATATGGCCCTAAATTTTATATTTGGAAATTCACTTCAATTGGTTTAGAGCTTCTGGAGGTAATAATATTAATAATAATTCTTTATTGCAGTAAAACAATTAACAAAATTGCATTGCAAGCGTCATTTCAACATTTGGATTTAAAAATCTATAAACTACTAAAACCTATCTTAACATAGGCCACAGTTAATTCCACATATTCATGTGTGAACCTAACAATATTGTATTTTGCATGTTTTGGATATCAGAAAAGGATAAATAGAATAATAATAATAAAATATTAATTTTCATCCCAGCGGCCCATCGTAAAACTCATCAACGGAGTAAAATGCCTTTGACAACAAAAAGTGTCTTAATCGAGATTTGAATTGTTTGGGTTCATTAATTCGTTTGAGATCTCCAGGGAGCTTATTGATTAACTTGACCACCCATTTGAGATGGTAAGTGTTCGAACATAGCTGTTCTATGCTTGTTCTGTCCTGAAATTGTTCCTGCCTCTGGTCTCGTTACTGATGGACGTCCCTGCCCTGAACCAGTTCACATTTGAAATCGGCAGTACAGGGTAACGTCGAGAATATAGAGGCTGGGTAAGGTTAGAAAATCCAAGCTCCCTGAAGGCAATTTTACACGACTCTCTGGGTTTTATAATTTCGAAATTATTCGAACAGCTTTTCTTTTGTGTTCTAAATACTCTGTCAAAATTTGTATTTAGAAACAGCTGCCCCATAGTCTCAAACCGTAGGTCAATGTGGATGTACTATGCCAAAGTAGGCAGTTTTCAGTACATCAAACGAGCAGGATTTTGCTAGATTGCGTAAGACATAAGTGCCTGAGGCAAACCATTTGAGCAAACTCTGTCAATATGTGATCGCTCCAGGTCAGTCCCTGTCCAGGTACTAGAACAATTTTATTATATACTCTTAGGTTTATATGGTATATACTGTATTAGTTAGAAGAATTTTTAACTAATTACATTTTTAATCATCACCATAAAATGAATAATGTTAATCTTGATCCATCTCAAGATTCACACGGTTCTCATGGTTCTCGACCTACCTCACAAATAGGCTGCAGACCGTGTCTTTCTGTGGGACCGAGAGTGACGCGCTTCCGATGGACTACGGGGTGGTTTCAAGGCTGTACGCTGGGCCCAATTCTGTTTTTGATTTATATTAACAATATCTGTAAATTGAATTTAAATGGCAATCCTGTTTTATTTGCAGATGATAGCTTTTTATATTTTAATAAAAGGTAGCGACTGGGTTGATGCCCGTTCTAACGCTCTACATGACCTCATGGTCTTAAAAAATGGTTTGACCAAAATATTCTTTCATTAAATACATCAAAGACTAAGTTTTATGCCCATCTCTCTCCGGGAGACCACAGACTATGCCCTCGGTGACCTCGTGGTCCATAATTGTGGCAGTTACAACAATGAACTTTGTTCTTGTGAAACTATTTGAAAATGTATCGTCTTATAAATACTTGGGTGTATTCTTTGACAAGCGCTTTAAATGGTCTGCACATGTTGAATATGTAAAAAAGAGAGCAAGGAAATATATATTTGCGTTTAAACATTTAAGTGAAAATTTTAAATGTAAAAAGAAATTAAACTTGCTTATTTCGCCTTTGCCCAATCGTTGTTCTCGTTTGGAATAATAGCCTGGGGTGGAGCGAATAAAACTCTTTTGCAACCTCTGCAAGTGGTTCAGAAGGCAATCTTAAAAGCCGGTTTCAAAAAATCTAGGAGATATCCTACTGACACTATATATCAAGAAAGTGCCATTCTATCAATTCGAAAAAATATTATTAAAACACTCCTTGTTCATATTTATAAACATTTTTATACAATTTTCTCTACAACTTCACATTCTCATATCACACGATACACACAGAATATTGGTGTCTCATCTATGCAAATCAGTAAATCCTTCTCGTCTACAAATTCTTTTTATATATCCCGTATTCTGTATAGAAATATCTGTAAATACTTACCTGGCAACCAAATATTCTACTCCACCGTCAATATATACATCTAAGAAACGCTCGAATGAATGGCTGTATCTTATCAGCGCGGAGGAGGCCGAGGCAATTATCACGGCTGACTATAGAAGGACCTGACTTTTGACCCTGCCTCCCCCTCTTAATGCCCCTTCAACAGCACCGATGCCTCTAGATGGATTTTTCCTGTTTTATACATTTATATTTTATTTCATAACATTTTGGCAAGAAATCTGCTAGTAATAGGTTAGGTTGTTCTGCGTGTTGACCTTTTGATCAATCAAAATACATCGTTCCTTAATCGTTTTTTCATTTTTTTAAATCTTTCCTTTAAACTATTGGTAGTATGTACGCTAATAATTTTCAATACCGTATTATGTAAATACGGTTTTTTGGCATATATATATATATATATTATATATATATGTGTGTGTGTGTATGTGTATGTGTGTATGTGTGTGTGGTGTGGTGTGTGTGTGTGTGTGTGTGTGTGTGTGTGTGTGTGTGTGTGTGTGTGTGTGTGTGTGTGTGTGTGTGTGTGTGTGTGAGTGTGAGTGTGAGTGTGTGTGTGTGTTTGTGCGTGTGTTGTGTGTGGTGTGCGTGTGCGCGCGTGTGCGTGCGTGCGTGCGTACGTGTGTGTGTGTGTGTGTGTGTGTGTGTGTGTGTGTGTGTGTGTGTGTGTGTGTGTGTGTGTGTGTGTGTGTGTGTGAGTGAGTGTGTGTGTGTGTGTGTGTGTGTGTGTGTGTGTGTGTGTGTGTGTGTGTGTGTGTGTGTGTGTGGGTTATATGATAATTAATCACCAGATTCAATTCGTCCACAATCTCCAGGGAAGCAACTCGAGCCTACGCACATGCTTCCTCCCCATATAGGCTCATTTCCTAGGCCACTTTAATTTGATGAGTGTAATATTTTCATGTATAATGTTTTTTATGTACACGTTTAACTATTATAGTAACAAGATAATATAGATTTGATAGTAAATGTGCACGCATATAAATATTTTTGGGAAATAAATTATGATTCAATTCAATTCAACTCAATCTGGAATTAATACATTCGTAAAGAAAAACTGAACATATTTTTATGGATACCTCGCTGTTGAATATGTGACTATGTTGTGAGGGAGAGAGTATAAAACAGCGGAAATTTACTGCAGACAGATATCCCTTGTCAACCCTCTTAGCCACTTTTGTGCCCTACGCACAAAATTTACAGCTACACACTTTCTAGGGTAGCAGTATTACAAAGACAGATTTACCCGATTTACATTATAGTCATTACATACATATTACATTATAAATATATAATACCTTAAGAATGACCGAGATGTTATCAAAAAAAGCGACACGATGTTTCGTTACAACACATTAGACAGTGCATAAATGATCAAGGAAATAATTTTAAACATTGTTTATAAGGTTTGTACATTGTAATAAAAGATTAGCAAAGATCAGCAATTAAAAGTGTTTTGTTTGTACGAAGAATGTTCATTTAATATACAGATATTGCATTTCTGTCTTATTTTTCGTATGTGTTATTTGTATTAAACAATATAATTGTTTAACTTTGGTATTAGTTAAACTATTAGCTTATTTTACATTATTATCTTTGGAATTGCATTCTATAAAAAGTTTTTATTTTTAAGTTTACTTTTTTATTGCCCATTTAATGAAGTTAATGTTCTTCAAAACTAAACAAATAATGTTTTTTTGATAGCGGATGTTGTATACATTTTCTGATAACTCAGATATGGGCGGTCTTGCTGGTCTGGGACTTTTACTGTTCACTTTAAAGCTCGAAAACGTAAACACCTTACGCCACATAAAATATCAGTTTTGCTTTGTTTCTGCTCTTTCCTAGAAAACAGGGGCGATATATTTCACTAGATGTAGCTCGCTAAAAAATCGAATTTCCGGTCATATGTTAACAAAAACTTTTTTCATTATTTTGATGAGATGAAAACCACCTGAGAAATTTGTCGGGATACTCGTGGGACACCCTGTATAATAATATTTAAAAATTAATATTGTTGTTATATTATGCATTTAAATGTGTCTTTTAAGTAGAATATCTAATGTAATGTTTGTTACTTTTCAAACACTGTTGTAATAACAATATTTTTAAATAGCTCAAAATTTCTCACATATATTTCAGATGGTCTATACTAAAGCTAAGTATAAAAAGCTCACTGCACCTTTATTGAATTTATTAAAACGAACAATTCAGAATTATGTTTAAAATTTAGCTATGGGGACATTTAAATTAATTTCTTAATTGAACTGCTACAAATTAAACTATGAATGAACGTCAATGAGAGAACGTCAATAATGTGTTTGCATTACAAAACATTTCATAGTAGGCTAGAGCAGATCACAAAGGTAATGTAATGCAAACTTAAACACGACGATTAAGCCGATGACACGACTGTATATGAACACAAATAATTGTTTACCTTACAAGTATACATTAAGTTTTATATTATATAATTTTATTGCTAATACACCGTTACAAAACTAACAAAAGCAGTCTCAATATAAAATGGGTTTAGCAAAAATGTTATACATTAAGCAATTTTAAATAACTGGTTGTCTTTATAAACCAATCAAAATCTCATAAAATGTCAAAATCACGATTCCACAAATATTTAATTCGAATAAAATAAAAGTATCTTATAAATAACATTCAATATGTAAAATCATATAATTACAATAAAATCTAGAGTTTAACTTATTTTGGAACATATTTAGTTTTTAAATTTGCAATAGTTATATCCGATATAGAAATTTGCTTGTTACAGAATATTCCCAATTATTACACAATGTCAACAAATATTTATGTTTTTTTTTCTAAATTATTAAGAAATATCATCATTTATTTTGATGACGGTGGTTGTTAGAATCCTTATAAAACTGAAGGTTTCAGTAGAATAAAAAATTCACACACACTGAATTATTAAATAATGAAAGTACATACGAGTTATGAGTTAATTTTTATACACATTTTTAACATTTTACCGTTAAGTAAAACTATTATTTGTAGTAAACTTTATTATTTTTGTCCATTAAAAATACATTGTTACTATTCTAAGCCTTTGTTACGATTACATCACCTTCCTGGATATCGTAAGTTGTTTCTTTTGGGTGAATTTTAATTTTATTATGGTTTATTAGGTCAATGTTGCGGGCTCTTTTATACCTAATATCATTTTGCACATTTTCGGTAAAAAATCGGTTAGCACTTTGTGTTTCCAAAAAAAGGGGCCACCTAGCTCATTATGTTTTTATTCATGGCGTTGCTTCATCAATGTTGAATGCCACGTTACTGGAAATGTAGCAATCTAGTATAAAATTATAACTACATGTCAAAGTCCGTAGTCCTGAACTGCGCAGCCATCGGCTCTACATACTGCCATGATGCTCTTCCTTGGATAAAGCTCGTGTTTTGAAAAGGTTTGCCATTGAAAAATAATCATTTTTAAAATTCTGTACTAATTTAAGTTAATTAAGTTTCCGAGCTTCCTAAAGACGTCCTGAAAATTATTTAAATATTTTTCAACCTCGTAATATAGAAAATCTTTATTTACTGTACATTTGCTAACCGGTTTGACATCATTTTATCATTTTAATCTGCAACAAATGACTTCGAGAGATTTCGTTATAAGGTTTTTCATCCATTCTAATGGATTAAACAGAATAATAGAGATACTGGATTTAAATATGAGCAATATAGGTTTTAGAGTACACTGTAGGGTCATTGTAAAAATCCAGAATAACATCCGTTTTCTAATTTTAGGACCAGAGCATCAAAGTAACGGTGTGATGGCGTGACCACGTAGCAGTTTGTACGATAACCACTGATTACATGCTCCCCTGGTCACGCTACTTTTGATACTCCTTTATCCGAAAACTTTCTGGTGCCACTGGTGTTATAAAATAACCATCTATCCTTACAGTTATTTTGCTAAATTTTTATTGATAATGTGGTAAAAAAGTTATTTACAAGTTAGAAATACCAAAAACAGAATAAATAAAAAAATCTAAATTTGTATTGCTCACAATATGCTTAATTCCTTATTAGAATTAGAATAAGTGATTGCAAGTTAAAACACTCTACGTGGAATTAATAAAAAATTTCTGAATTTCTGAAGTTATTACTGTAAAAATATTATTAAATATTATAATTTTATAATTATAATTGAAAGGGTTTTTGTAGTAAGTAAACAAAATGTCTTACGTTATATAACGAAGAAGAAACGTGGGGAGTTCGAACTGTAATACACCGATTAAATGCAGAGCCAAGAGTAGAGAGATCGTAAACAGAAGTACTTTATGCCGCAGTCCACTGACTCAAGTGACGTTGGTATTACTGCAGAATACTGCTTACTAGTGTTTACCTCTTATGGCTTTCTGCAGGAAGGGAAATTACAGTTTCACATCGGAAGAGGTAAAATGAAATAGTAATTTTACATTACATCTTTTTTTACTAAAGGATTTCTTTCTTTATTACTGAAATACATTTCAAATACTAATATTTATGTATTAACTGTAATTTTAAATTTATATTGACAATTAAGTTATTTTATACTGTTAGATACGCAACATTTTTTTATATTTATACCGTTCTGGACAATTTTTTACATATTCAAATATTGATATAATTTTAGATTTATATATTTTGGCAAATATACAGAAAAAGTTAGTATAATATAAAGATTATAAAGTAGGATGTTGTATCACTTTAGTGCTTATTATTAGGCATCTGAGAAAATGATGTTTTAATGTTAGTTGTCTGTAAATATTTAGTTTTTAGTATAATCTATGACCTAATACAGTGTGGGTGAATAAATTAAGTAATTAAAATAAATTCTACTACCAGTTACCAATGGTATCGCACGCAATTTTGTTTTGAAAAACAGGAATACCAAGAAAATGTTATTTTAAATTAAAATTCTTAACATTCCAAAAGTAAGTGATAAACTGCACGATAATCCAATTTCCTAAGCCGCTTTAGATTTATAATAAAAGATCGTGTTTTGGGACCCTAAACTCGGAGATTTCATATGTACTAGGAGTTACTAGAATTTCTCTCTAATCTTGCATGACATTTTATTCAATAACTATAACGATTTTAGTAATTGAGCTATTATAAGCCAACTTGCCAGAATCTTAAATTCGACGTCCTTAGATTTTCAGTTAATGCTCTCACAGTATAATAAATGGTGCGGGTCTATGTAATTTAGAAACGGAAGAAGGCATATTTTAAGAGTATACTGTGTCAGTGTTCATGGGAAACACCTTCAGATTTTAAGTGAAATTGTTTTTCGCTATTATTTTATACTCGTGTATAAGAAATGTTTGGTTCGAATAAATTCAAATTCCAAAGTAAATTTTAAGTTTTTCTTGGTACGATAATCAAGATAATATGTTAAAACGTTTATATTTTTGCCTATTATAATTTATTTCGACACTAGTATTTTTTTTAGTATTTGATTTTTCCTGGTATCTCGGATCAAAAACTATGTATTCGTATACAAGTCTAAGAAGCCTATTTCGGTCAAAAAAGCAAATAAGATGTTTTTCAACAGTGTTAATCTGTAGGAGAATTAAAATATTAATTTTTATTTTTAATATCTGCAATATAGCACTGAATAAATACTGAATACTTATTATTTCTTAAAACGTACAATTAAGTGTATATCTTTCCCAAGATGTAATTTTCTTATCCGTCTAAAAAATTTAAAAGAATTTAATCTTACTAACACTTACTCTTTGCTTTCAATAATATAAATGTAAGCTCATTAATGATAATAGTTTAATTAATTTAAAATATGGCTGTGATGCCACTAGGCCTAGAGCATTTTTTTAAACTAGAATAGGCCCATTTGTTATCCAGGGATACTAATAATGTCCACATAATAGGGTCATGTTTGAGTAACACACTAGAACACAGACATAAACCATAGATTTTTATAAAATAGTGAGGATTATTATTTGTAATGAAATTTTAAATTGACAGTATTTCTTGAAAGGTTTAAAACGATAACAGCAGACAAGTTCAGAATGAAGCCTGTTAAGATAGGCTGATAAACGCGTTGGCGCTATCTATCAGGGATAACGGTACCCTGGGGAGTCCAAGCTTCGTATTTTAGTTTGAGTTGTGCGGCCTTTGGGAACATCCTTTTGATTGTGTTGTTATTTTTATCTTTCAAACTCCATATCTTAAAACTTTCATTAAAATACGTTTCATAGTATGGCGATCAACGCATCATATTAATTTGTTACAAAAACAACAACTTTTAAATAAAGCTAAATTTTATTTTTCAATTATTTACAGTATATAGGAGTATTAGACCAGTTACCAGACAAAGTAAGAACGATGCAGCATAGAGACTGTGTAAAAAGTGTGAAAATTTTATCTCAGTTTAATAAAAAAAACTCATAGTATTATATTGTTATATAATATTGTTTTAATGAAAATTTAGCTTAAACACGATTATGATACAAGTTTAAATACATACAAAATATATTAATTTATTATTCCAAGTGTAGTGGTGTTGCTTGGTATGTATGCTACATGAAAGGTTATCCAAATGAAACTAGTAATTTTATTTTTTACCAAAAAAATTTCCTTAAGAAAATATCTCCATAATGTCAAATAGCGAAATCATGCTAAGCAGCCACACGCAGATCCCTAACTGCTCGTTGGGAGTGTTTAAAGCCGAATAACCAATATTTTCACAGGTAATAATGGTTTGCTAGAATGATCCGCTAAAAACAAATTTATCCCATCCAAATTTATACGAGTTCATCAGCTAACGTATTCACTCAGCTTATCCTGCATTTGGAAACGAATTTTCACTAAAAGGTTTTTAAAATGTTTTCCGTAGAAAAGCAACAAATTGTTTATACTAATACTTTTTATTTTACAAATTTTACTTGCAATACTTTTTTTATGGAACATTACAGCGTACGGCGAGAACTGAGACAAACTTGTAACAAATTTATAAATATTAAGAAAATATATTCAAAATAAGATTAAAAATTAAATTGAATTAATATGACTTACTACAAAATATTAAAAACAATAGCCCCCACCAAGTCATCGTGATTTAACAGTGAAGACATTAATTTTACAAGAAATGTTTTTATAAAAATTATTATAGGTAACCTTGTTTATTTTTTTAAAGAAAACAATATTGATACAATAACCTAATTTTTCAATAAAAATCTCACGTTGTAAACTCATTATAAGCCTTTGGAAATTTTTAATACAAATATTATTGCTTCACTTAGAACTTCACACTCATTTCTCTATTTGTTTAAAAATACAATCACAATCAAGGTATATCTTTAAATTTAAAACTATAATAATCATAATATTTCCGGATATTTTAATTAGTGTATGAAATGAGAATATTGCCTAATAGATTGTACGAGGTAATCCTTATGATAGGACACAGTTAATTTAAGGGGTCCTTGATAATTCATGGAAAATTACACTAGAGTAGTTAATTATCTGTAGCGTCAGATAAAATGTACTTTCATATCACAAATACCCGGATCCTTATAATCTATAATATATTTGTAAGATATTTGCTATAACTTGTATGATAATATTTTGTAGCAATAATCGTATTTTTCAGTTTAAGTTAGAAATAGAAAGTTTTTGTATCCTGACTGATTTCAAAATTAGTTTTCATACCGTTGCATACCTTAACATAGCAGAGTAGCCTCGGAAAGAAGAATTTTAAGATTGCTGACACATATACGCACGTAGTAAGATCTAGTCAAATATATTACAACAACTTTAAGCTAAGGCTATATAGCATTGCTGCTTTTAGTATCCTCTATTTTGAAAATTTTGAACAGAGGTTGTCTTTTAAAAACGATATAAATATATCATATATAACATAACAAAAAATATATTTTTTGTATGATGGAAACATTCCTCAATAAAGGTTATGTATATTAAAGGATATTACAGACTTGACTCTTGAAATCTGGAGCCATATTTTTCTCAAGAGATCGAAAAGAAATCAATGACGAAGAAGTTAAATCAAAACAATTTACATCTTTTTTATATCAGAGATGTCAGAAGACAACTAGGTAACAGAATATAAAATCTATTATAACCCAGGTAAACTGGGGTTCAAATTTTCCTCATCAGATGAACAGTACTTCGCTGATAGAACTCAGTTTTTCATAATTACGCGTTAAAACGAAGTAAAAGTAATTTTTAGCAATATAAAACTTATTAAATGTATGGTTCTCATATATATTAAAATATATAAATGGGAAAATAAATCGTTAGGTTCTACAAAATAGGAACTTTCTTCATTTGAAATTCAGAACTAAAATAATAATAGATAAATAAATATATAATGTTATGAAGCATTATTCTGCTTCACAAATATTTAAAACTGTTGAGTACATATTAGCTTAACTTTTTAGATCTAAATGCAATCACTTATGACTGTTGGATAATATTTTAGATCCTAATTTAAATAATAAATATGCTGTTAATTTTTCTTCATTATTTAATGAGTATACGGATCATAGAAACTTTACCTTCTAAATGATATGAGAACATATTATGGTGGTTTAAATTTAAATACACCTTGTTTTTATTTTAAGAATAATAAAGTTTAACAACTCTTGTTTTCCTGGTTTACGTGATGGGAAAGCACGGGTCAAGAGACTAGAGATAATTAACTGCTATCACGTAATTAAAATTAATTGTCCAGAACCTCTTTAATTAACTGTGACTAATTACAAGGACGGCACTGTGTAATTAGTTTGATGATACAGCAGTTTTTTACATTACAACAGGACATCTAGGATGTCTTAATCTTGTATTTTATTTTTTTAATTTACGGTTATATTCAGCGGTAATTTGTAACTTTTGAAGTGATTAATAATGGAAATAAAAAAGATGAGAGTCACAAAAACAATCAGAAAACTTTATTTATTGCCGTTTATTGAAAGAGGTCAACGCACACAATACCTGATAAGTGATAAGCATGTATATGTAGTACAGTCTGTGCAGTAGCGTTGCATTAAACTTATAATAAACTTTCATGGTAAAATATTGTTACTGTGTAGTACAATTTACTTTGAATTATTAATGATGCATATTTTTTCTCATGGATACTGAGTGTAAAATACTTTGGAATTTTGTTCTACGCTTAAAAATTAGAGAAAGTGTTCATATATATCATACGTTCCAAAACCTTTAGTTTTTCGTCTATTTGCCTTTATGTTTTTTTTTGTTTTTTTTTTATAAAAATTATATCTTTTGAACCAGTTAAGATAAAGTTATGTAACTTGAGAAGAGTAATAAACTTTGGTAGAAATTTCTGAAAATAAAATATAAAACAAAATCCCTTTAAATTTTCTTAAACGACGGAACGTTAGTCAATTTTTAGTTATTTTTTATGGAATAATCGAAACTTCTGCTAATTTAAAAACGGGTGAAAATGATTTTGTTTATATGTTATTTTTCAAAAAAGTTTGCCAAAGCCAAGGCTTATAATGCAAGGTATCATCTCGGTATTTGTAGTACTTTTCACTTTCGAGTTTCTTTAAATGGTTATTGTTTGGAAGCAAACTGTCAATGTCATATGTGTAATAATAAATACTTAGTAAAACTGTTCAAGGCGGAGCATATGGAAATTTGCCATGTAGAGTACTGTAATTTTATTTAAGAAGTATTATTTGCTTTAAGGCTGCATCAAACAAAGTTATTTTTATCAACCAAACTTGTAATAAAGTCACAAATACGATTATGCAGGTTAAACATGTTAGTGATAAATAAGGTTTTAATTTCATTTTTACGTTTGTTATTGTTATATGCGTATATTTACTTCACTGGTTAAAATAGTGATACATGTGCCCTAAGCAAGTAAACAAGCGGCTTCAATAAGGGAATTTATTTGTAGCAATAAATATGTTCATTATGTATAATGCACTGGTTAATTAATTTTTTTAATATTCAACAAGGTTTTCACAGTTATATAACACTAGCCTTTGTCAAATGTAACAATGTGATATACATATTTTAGTAGAAAATGAATTGGAATTCACCTGTACTTCTCGCCGTTCATCAAACAGGTTAAAATTACTCGGACAAGTCCCACTTTTCAAAGTCTTGAATTCTCCACATACTGTGCCACAAAAAAACAAGATAACTGTGAGTAATTAGAGACAATAAACATCTGGTGTTGTAGATGAGAGTGGAGGTCACATAAAAAAGTTAACTGTCCCGAACAGCAGGGTTAAGTGACGTATCACGTACTCTGAGTTTAGAAAATGATTAAAACTAAGTAGGCATATTGATAGAAGTAAAATATAACTTTAGGACGGTGTAAGTATAATTTTTTCTATTAATTAACAATTTAATTGAAATGAAATAAAATGCATAATATGGTACTCCACACAAACGTTTTAATATCTGATAAGTTACATTTTTTTCATTGAAATAAGTTATATAGAAGTGTTTAAATATTTAAATTCAGGTGAGGTAGGTAATGCAATATAACGCTAGAATGCAGTGAAATTACATATTTCCGTCAAATCTTTACATAGACTTTCCGCTCTATTTTTATTTTATTTTAATGATTACATAAGCTACATTTATTCTGGATATCACATGTTAAAATCTAACATTGTTGTATTCAGAAGTTTAAAAATTTATTTATTTTTGTGTTTCCTCGATGTCATCATGGTTACCCATAAGAATAATATGGAAATATTAGCTAAGGCTCAGCTAAATCACATAAAGGAAAATGCACCATGATCAAGCGCTGTTTTTCTATATATAAATGAAGCTTAATGCAAAGTTTCAAGTCCGTAGGTCAGTTTTTTCGAGATAACGTGCGGAGACTGGTAGACAGAAATTAAACTCTTCTATCCACTCGAAAGATAGGCTTCGCTAACGCTCAATCAATTATGTATTTTAAAATATAATGATTTTAACCATGAAATTTTTTCTGTACGTTTTCGGAATTTAATTTCAACTGACATAAAATATATAACAAGTACAGTAGATACATTTTAATGTTATGAACATTTACGAACAACTTGTTTTTAAACAAACCTTAAATGCATGAAAAACAGTATTAGGTATAGATAATATAAACGATATATGTAAACATGTGATATTAATCGTGAAAAACTATACAGCAAGTAAAAAAAACATTTATTAATCGGTTTATTGTGAGTAAATAAGTATTTAAAAAAATAAATGATATATGTTGAAATGTTTAACGTACAGTTTTGTTTCAACAAGGATATATCAATTTGATTTGATTAAGTATATTAATATTCTAAAATTGGGATAAATAGTAGTGATATTACCACGAACGCAAACATTACAAATATTACCGCCATTGGAGGACTGTGAGGCATGAATCGATAACGGCATCGTAAATCAACATAATATTCCACGTTTGGGTTCCAGGCTGCTCGTTATCGGATATTGGCCCAATACACTTGACAATCTGGTGTATTGTTTGGATCGTTTTGATTTATCCACTTGATGAAAAACTTCGAAGTCCGTGTTTTATCACCTTTATTACGATTTATTGTTGTGTAATACCCAATTGTACGTTCAGAGCAAAATATTGAATATTAAATAAGACACTTTTAATAGAAAAATGTTCACATTGAATATAAATTAGTGATTTTAACGGAGGTTATTTTTTTAAATATTGATATTCGTCGCAAATAATTATTTAAAAATACGCGATATTCCTGCTTCTTAGAAGTGGTGTCAAAATACCATACCATAGTCGAATAGTTTACCATATTTTGAATATCTCGAATTGTCGTATATATATTATATATATATATATATATATATATATATATATATACATATATATATATATATATATATATATATATATATATATATATATATATATATAGCAGAATTCCTGGTTTTGGTCCAAGAATGTTCGTTGCATATTCACAAGCTATACCGTGTCTGCAACAAGTCTAAATTAATGTTTAAACTTTTTGTTTTGGCTACAGTGCTAGGTTTTACATTGAATATTTAAAAAGATAAGTATTAATACTGTAAATTTCTATTTTTAGAAGGTAATATTTCGTATAGTTTCCTCTAATATTTAATACATATTATATGGCTTTCTTTATATTATCAATAGTACTTTCCAAAGTCATTTAAGTTATAAAAACCATAACCTAATATGAAACTTGTTACATTGTTGTCTTCAGTATTTGAAAAAGATAAAGCCACTATCTACATTGGAATTGTTGAGTCCTTAAAGTAAAACTTCTACCTAATTTACCTGTATTCTGCCTAAGTAGTTCTATTAAGAGAAGAAACACATTTTTAGTGGATTAAGACCCAAGTTCCTATTCTTCTTTCGCATGTACCATCTGATCCCTAGCTAACTTAAAACCCCACTTTGATTCCAAAAAATCATCATCAAATAAGTTGATCCGCAGTTTCTTACTCTCAAATGGCACCTCACTATCGCCCCTACAAGACCTAACAGAGAAAAATAAAACTGACAATAAGAGAGCTCTCTATCTTCAAGCACGCTCCATATAACAAACGTACACAATGTCTAGTCTCCCACATCAAACACATCAATCTCCACTTACAGAAGTTCGTCACGTACTGTTTTTTGCCGCTTCTAACACTAATATTTTACTAGCAACACAAAAACAAACGATTCCTGTTATTTTCAGGAAAGAATGATATATATATATATATATATATATATATATATATATATATATATATCGAGCACTATGATTTTCTTATTATTCTTGGATTTACCTTAAGAAGAAAGTAATTAATATTATTTATGTGAATTGTCTTTACTTTTATAATTTTAGAACTACCCCACCCAATATGTCATCTTTCAAGAAAAACGTCTAATTTTTAAATAATAATTTACAAACTTCCTAAGAAGATATTAAATCTATATGAAAATGTATAAACAAATGAATAAGAGTATTAAAAAGAAATTTAGGTACTTTGGGATTATACCGACCACACACCAGTATGAAGAACACAAAAATATAAATTTTATGGAAATAAACATGATAGAACGAAAAAAAAACAACTCTTTAATTACAAAATTACAAACTTACAAGCATTTCCAGGTATTGTGATCGGTATTGTTGTCGCTGTTATCTTATCTTTCTCGAGAATCCCGATTACGGCAGGCCGCGCGGCATCACATGATTTGCACTGTACATAATTGCCTTTCCATTACAATTAAATTTATATTTCTGATCAGCCCCTCTAGAATTTGATATTTTACTGATAGGTACTATCTTGAGGGATGTTTTTTCTTTCGTCGACATCAGCGCGGGGCAGCACCGGAGGTGCTGTCGAAGCCCGCGCTGATGGCAGGAGGCACTCGCATTTTGGGTGGCGGAATGTAATCAAGAATAAAAACAAGTTTTGAGTATTTTTTCAATAAAGAGTTTAGTTTTTAGTTTGGTAATGTTTGTTGTTGTTGAATTTTTGTGTTTGGAGAAGGTAAAAACACGGAAGTACAACAAAGCGACGCACCAGCTGAACGGGCGGCGAGACTCTGCAATCACGTTATCTACTAGACCGCTCGACTTTGACCTCTGTCTGAGGATGGGGAGGGGTTTGCGATAAGACAATTCCTGTTTTATATTGACGAAATATTGTTCTACGCTAATCTAGTAATCAGTTAAAGCAAAATGTCGAATAACGATTCATGTCTGGGTGTGGTCGGTTATAATCCCAAAGTACCGAAATTTAATTCTAACCGTGACAAATATACTGGAGACACTAATAAATGCCTAGATGCAGAGGCAGTTTCAAAACAGTCTTTTACAGTAATATAGTATGCTGAAGTTCGTAAATGAGAGATGAAAAAGACTGCCGAATGACAGTTGCAGTAATCCCATTTCGGGCTGAACAGAAATTGTCCTTAACATACTCTTAGATTTTTAGTTCCTTCGTATTAGTTATACAAAGTTAGCTGACCAGTTAGTTATTACTTGAATTTTATCTAAAATGTATTATACGTTTTAGCTATCACAGTTTATCTACGGTTGTGGAAAGATATAAGTTGAACATAATATATGGACTTTGTAATAAATGTTTCATATTTATTTTATACGACAAGATAAAATGTAGTATATAAACTGAAAAGTCTCTTTCCGATCTTAATCGATGAAATATGAAGTGCAAGTATTATAGATTATAAATATTTATTTAAAACTTTTTTGACAATGAAAACTGTATCAATTTTAGATTGAAGCTCTTTTTTAATATAGAAAAGTCATAGAACTTTCTTCAATATTTATGAAAACGTTTGGAATTGGTAAATGTTATATACCATATAAATACGAAGTGTGTAACGTTGTAAATGAGTTCGTATATATTATCTGTCATTTTATTAAAATAGTTAAGTACTTTAAATTTTTATGTCAAGTATAAACTAATAATTTAATTAACTGATGTGATATAATGTTAAATGATTTAACTTCTGCGATACTTGTTCATCGAGCCGTGAAGTGAGGACACGTTTGATTGACTGCGGACCTCCTTCACGTAGAATGTAAATGTGTCTAGATGCGGCGAGAGACACTTCTGACATTTGAGGCTTGCATACAAAGTACCTGGTTGTTACTTCTTATTGCCTCACAGCTCTCTTATTCTTGGACACTTCTGAAATGTAATCTATTCTCCTAATTTTTATCAGGATACTATGTATTTTTAATTTTTATTGTTAGTCAAAAGTTATTTTTATTATTGGAAACCTTACAAAGAATTTAAACGTGTTCAAAGAGGAAATTTGTCATGAAAACATATTTGGGTACCAGAACTTAATTTTGAATCTTAAAACGGCCAATGCCTTTAAAACTTGAAAACCCAAACTAGGCTCTCGTATATTGAATTCAGCTTAGTAAATATTCACACCTATGGCCAATTATATAACATACTGCGTCATTTTGTTAAATAAGTAGAAAATGTAAGAAAGAATTAAAAGTTATAAATGATAAATTTATTTTCTCTTCTGATTATCTGAAAATTTATGTCATATATATTAAGATCCCTACCCTAAGTACTATTTCTGCTTGATCGTAGAGTATTTTGTATTTTTCCTCAACAGCCGTGTGTAATTCCATATATACCAAATTTGGTCAAAAGTGGCCATGAAAACATATTTGGGATCAATATTTTATTTTGAAACAGAACAACCACTGACATTAAACCTTATAGCCTACCTAAACAGCTAATGGCTGTCATACAATACATTTTACCGTAGAATTGTTGTTTATGACCAATCCTTTTTCTTAGGTCATATAGTCCTAGGTAGTCATAATATATATACACATAAAGTAATTTACGTTATTTTCCCCCTTATTAGAGTTATACAATTCACTATAGCATGAAAACAAGATGCATAGGATTAACTTTTGAAAAGAGAACTGCTCTCTTGCTCAGATCATGAATATATTAGAAAGAGTCAAACCTTTCTAGGAAAAAAACTCTTTCTTGTTCAATCAGACTCAAAGTGCGTTTTAAACCTTGGGGCAAACAAAATGCAGGAGAAGTAGAAGGCTCAGCACGACTGTCGATCTCGATATTCAACCCTTCTTTTGTTACTAGCGGCTTTACAAAGGGGTGTGACAAACTTTTCCGATTTTCTCGATCCTTTAGTCTCACCGTCTCTCACGGGTTATAACATTAATAGCACCACAAGCTCTTCGGCTGCAACAGTAAATCTACTAAACCAGACATTTTAAAGGTACTAGAAAACTAGTAATTTATATCAGTGTGGTTGTTATATTATTCTGTCTAGTAATGTAATGGAAATTTCAAAAGAACTAACAGTACTTCTATCGGCTTGCACATTATAATACAAGGAGTAATAAGGAGTAGCAGTAGGAACCTATACTACAGCAACAGAAAAAACTGTAGAAAACTGTAATAGTGTACTTATAATATGAATTAGGCATTTTCTTGTTATTAAGAACACTTGATAATTAAACACCTGTTTAATATAGTAGATCTAATAAAATAATATGTTAAAATAATATTACTTTTGTCTGATTCTTTCTGCTTAATCTCAAGGTGCAAACTTTAATTAATTGTCAGACAAATTTACGTTATTAGTATTAAGACATTAGTGACCTGTAGTTTGCGGCATTCTGCCTCTTTTTAACACATTTAAAATTCTAAAGAGCTTTAAGAAGTATTTGAAAGAAAACAGGTGTTAGATTGCACCAGTTGTAAGATTATAATGTAATCTTTGTAAATTTAATTGTGAACGGCACTTTAGATACCATATAAAAGTATACACGTCTTAGTTTTCAACAAATAACGCTTTAAAACAGTAATATGTAAATCCTGCACTGAACTTGGTACTAATAACCCTGCACTATAGAAGGGGTCAGAGCTATAAAAGCAATCAGCAAGTTGCTGACGAAGCGGCTGTAGGTAGGCCGGCTATTAGTGGCCTCTGCAATCCTCTTTATACTTATTGCTATCCCACATGTGAGATACATGGCTTCCATTTTATAAATTACTATGGAGGTTTTGGTATTAACATTTTACTGAAATTTAATAACCCATTAAAATAATACTAATTAAACATGACTGTAATTTATTATATTTAATAGACTAAAATAATATTATCAGCCGTTTTTATAAAATGCTAAATTAATATACTATCACACGTACTGCACTTAATACTGCACTAACGGAGTATTAAAAAGCGTTATTAACATCTATTAATTAAATTATGTATTAATAATATAGAATTAAAAGGAAACATTTCCCTTTTTTCGACGGAAAATTTAATTTTCAGGTACATATAACAACTAAAAACAGCAGAAATATTTTAAATTATTACAAATTTAAAATTTTATCGTTAGGTCTACCGTGAAATCTTTTACTAATTATTTTATTACCAAATATTAATTAGAAATAAAGGTTAAAAGTTAATAAAATTTACTTTTTTTTGGAAGGTGTGATCTTCTAAATAAACGAAAAAAATGTATTAATAAAACAAAATTATATATATAATATATATATATATCTTATAACGAATAAATACAAAATTGTTTTTTTAAATAACATTTAATCTTATTAAAATGTATTTTATAATTTTTAAGTTTCCATTGAAATAGGTGCAACTTTTGTAAGCCTAAGCGGTATATATTTTTATAGGAATTGAATAAGTTTAAACGTAGAAAAAGAGCGGGAACCGGCCAATGCAATGTATAAAAAGAAACATTCCACTAGATTATTGCAAGCCTTGCAGTATGGCAGCACAATACCACTTCGGAAACAATACAACTTCATCCAACTTCCTAAATACAACTCACGTTCAGGCTTAATTCACACAATTCAATTCCATATACCGGTTGTTAAAAACACAATTACACTGACCTAAAGATTAATGGACGATATAATCTCCCTCTGTGAATGGGTATATTACTTCATGTGCCTCTGACATAGATTTGTTTTGCATTCAGAAAGTTTTAGGTTCATTTCTAATATTTTTAATAAGTTTAAGTCCTAAGTCGTAATGATATTTAGCTCATTAATTATAATTAATATTACGTTCATATTTCTTAGCAGATCATAAAAGACATACTAGCGTTAAATTACATAAATGGAATTTCAAGTTGTTATTGAGTTATAATTATTCATTTTAACAGGATATAGTAGAAGTGACAATACTTTTATGTACAAGTTTTTTTTTATTATTTAATGGTCGGAATTATTGTGAAAGGAATGAAATAAATCAAAGTCCGTGAAAACTATTAGCTCCGGAGATAACTTATATTTATAATTATATTACAAAACAATATTATAAAAAAAACTTTCAAATAGCAGTCGTGGGACTGCCGATAGAAGTGAAAAACGGAACTATTAAGTTTGAGGGTAATTAAGACTATATGCAAAAATTATATGAAATGTTTTATGTTTTATTTATTAGTTACATATGATGGGTTTAAACAAATCATGAACAAAATATAAATACAAAGTAGTTGAAAAAAAATTATATAAAATTTTTTATGTTTTATTTATTATTTACATATGATGGGTTAAACAAATCATGAACAAAATATAAATACAAAGTGGTTGAAAAAATAATTAATATATAATTATCTTAATTATACATAGTATTTATATTTACACGAATTTCAATGAATTCAAGTTTGAACATTATTTTCATTATTTACATCATTGTCATCATTAATTTCGACAATACTTAGATTATCTGTTCGTTCAATCATTTCATTGTATTCTAAAAAAGATACAATAGGTTTATGGTAACTGAAATAAGAAATAAAAATTTTTGATTGAAATTTATCTAAATATCGTATAAAAACAGTATCGATAGTCGTTTTATACTTTGTTGTACTGACTTTTCGATCATTAGACAGAGTCAAACCTAATGTTTCATTCAAAAATTCAATTAATGATAAATTTTTGTCATCTGCGAAGTTAATATTAAAGTCTCCGCTTAATATCAATGTTTAAAAATATATTCGTTGTTTTCATTATTCATTTATCTGTATAAAAATATTGATATGTTTCATACTCACTTTTATACTGAAGTCAATGAATTTAAATTCAATAAAATAAACAGTAATCCTTCAATTAAATAATTACAATAATAGTCAAATTAAAAATTCACTTAAATAAACAAAATCCAGTACACACAAGTTGAACTTCCCACGTGGTCAATTTAACTTTACTTATGTATTCTACACTCTAATACTTAATGTAAAACGCGTCACATTTACAATTACAGATGTACTGCTACTATAACGTATTGTTGACGTGACTCACAAAATTATACTTATCCAAAAAGCGTCCAACGCGCACATAATACAGTCAGAAATAGTCGACGTATTAGTGTATACGTGTACACAGGCTACTGCGCGTGCGCTAGTCTGGCTCTCCATAGCTATAGATATACTATTATCATCAGCATATTACATTGCGTAGATTTAGTATTAGGCGTTTAATATATCATAAATAGCACAAAGTGACTAAAATAGAAATAAACAAATTTTCCAAAGATTATTAACGTTTCCATGGAAACCACTTTAGCATGTCGGTGACGCGAACCGAGGATTTTACCCTCTACCAAAACGCTCAACGCGCCTAAAGAAGTTTTTACTTCAATAAAAGGTAATTCTGATCTAGCCAGTGGTTTCGTGGATAAGAATGAGACATTACAGTAGTCGCTGTAAAGTTTAAAACTTCAGCACCTCCTAAATACCAAAATATTTTTAAGACAATTGTTAAAAGTAGACAAACTCATTACCTAAGGAAAACTTCTTAAATTTTAGATAATAAGCATGTAAAATACTGGAATTAAATAAAATACTATTCAATAATCGAAATTATTTCATGAAATACATCTATTTCTCACAAAATCATTTTATTAGAATTCTTTTGATACAAAAATCAACGGTCAATAGCAGTTTTTTAAAGAAGATTTTGATCCTGAGGCTCCTCCCTTTTGGTAAGATTGGTCCCAAAAACAACCTAACCGTGCCATTTACTTGTAGAATATTTATGACTAGTTTCGTAAAGCTATGTCCAGAATTTTGACCATAATCGTAATAGTACATAGATATATAATTAAAGAATATTTACGCTCTGCAATGGATTAGAAATCCTAAAAAAAAACAAACATCATCTACCTATATTTATTCCTCTTATCATATTTGTTTTTAATCGTTATTTTACTTACCTTCATCCGTTACCTCCTTTTTTATTCGTACCAAATGTGCACTATAAATGTTTTATGATTAAAAACATGTCTATACCATACATTTTAGAAATTTTTCTAGTAAATGTGGTTTGAATTGACTGGTAAATAATGCTATAATGTTAACATACAAATAATTTTAATCTGCAGTGCAGATTATTTACATCAACTTTAGTATATTCATTTACCAAAGGTAAACCCCTTTGAAAGATAAATATATACAGACATAACAAAAAACTATAGTCATATAATTGATAGAATGAATTTTTTTATATGTGTAATTTTGTAAAATATTATATGCTTCTGTCTGGAAAGCTCATAAATATGGCTTTACCTTGTAGAGTTACAAGATATATAATTTTGCCACAAGGTTATATAAACGTCAGACTCGACGTGGGGGAAAGAGATCACCGTCCACTTTGATATACATGGGTAATATGATAAAATGCTTCCTTTGAACTTCGCTACCAAAGCGATCTATTACACTCGTTTGCTTCTTGGCTCCTGATATCCTCGATATTTAAGTGAGACATACATAATAAATAATTGAGATAGTTTTATAACCACTCTATATTTAGATTACTAAAGTGTGTGAATATTTATGTGAATAATTAAAAACTATTTAATTTATTTTCTTCCGTAAAATACTCAAGATGATTTTATACCAAATCAATAACAAGTGAATAATATTAAATTTAAATATAACCTGGATATTTCAAACTACAGTAACATTGTCGCATGTAGATAAAGTAAAAAGTTAAGATACGTTTTGAAATTTGTCGTTTAGAATGATTCGATACTTATGTAAATAACTTTAAAAAGGGAAGAATATGGGAAGACCATTGGTTAGTAAAGAGAGTCTTGAGCGAGTGAGAGAGACTTTGACGCGTAGCCCACAGAAATCAGTTGGGAAGGCTAGTCGTGAATTAGCAATTCCGTAACGACGGTTTCTAAAGTTTTACGGAAACATTTTAAACTATGTCCTTATAGTTTGTAGTTGTTAGAGTCTATAAAATTATGCAGAATATAGTTACTTGCCACTTTTGCAATCAAAAACATTGTTGCACGACAATGAAGATTTTTTGATCACGAAATATTCCGTCATCACATCATATCATTGGATATATTAACACTCACAATGTGCGTATTTGGGGCTCAGAAAATTCTCACGATATGGTAAAATATTAGTACGACTCCCATAAATTTTCATTTGTGCCATATTTACGCGGAATGTTTATTGGCCTTTCTTTTTCGTTTAAAGAACTGTAACTGGTATTTCTTCATTTTTATGCTATAGAATTATTTGTAATATTGGCAATTTCCTCAGTTAGAAAAAAAGATGAACCAGAGAAATTCATTTCGCAGCAATATTGTGCACCGCATTACTGGCATAACTCAGGTCGCGATTGGTTGAACGTCACTGTGGCCTCAAGGCCACCGTTGGATTGGCCTCAAGGGACGTAATGATAGACCCTGTTTCGCATCACCTCCACGTACACCCGAACTGACGCCATGTGGTTTATACCTTTGGGAATCCATAAAAGGATTGTTTGTATGTGCCTCCGCTAGCAGCTGACATACCCGACATAAGGAACAGGATTGAAACAGCTGATGCAACAATCACTACTAAAACATTGATAAAAGTTTGAGAAGAACTGGACTATCTACCCGATATGTGCCGTGTGACGAACGGAGCTCACATTGAACACTTGAAAGCTTGTAGGTATAAATATTTGAGTTGTTTTTAAATTTAATGCATTTAATTACATTTTTATAATAGGTAGTTCATTGATAAATACCCTGTATTTCTACAGAATCTTAAATCTGGCATAAATGTCATAAATATTACTAAGGGTTCTTTTGCATATAAAACATATAATAAATCTGTCTGTTTAAAATAAATAATGGGAAAGAAACAGATCAGTGTTATATGTCGTCAGTTTTTCATCTATTCCTGCTAAAGGACATGAAGAAAGTCTATATCCTACTATTCAAATTATTACTTTCTCCTTTTACCTAAAATTGCAAAAACTACAAACTTTACCAACGTTTTATAAGATAGATAATAACTATCGTACTATCATATTAATATTAGATATTAATTATACTCTCCTGCGTTATAAAAGAATTATCCTAGGTCAAACATGGCAAAGTTACAATAATGTAAGCTATTTTACTAGACAAATTCTAGTAAAATAAGGATTATCCTTAAATGTCTACAGTCAGTCCCAATTTTAAAACTCCTATTCAGATTTAAACTGATTACAAGCTGAATAAACGTCGTGTATTTGGGAAACTTTTGTGATTTGCCTTAGCTGTAGGTGTTTCAACAATTAAATGGTTTGTAGCAACAAAATCACTGAACATTTCATAAACAAGTTACTTTTGTTTTATGTTGTTTAGAGAATGTCAGATTTCAAGATAAAAATGTATCATGGATATAGATAATAACAGAACTAAACTAACTGAGAGTATCGAACACAATAATGAGAGGTAGTGTAGAGGATTTTCTGCAGAAGAACCACTAATTGGTAAAAATGTATCATGGATATAGATAATAACAGAACTAAACTAACTGAGAGTATCGAACACAATAATGAGAGGTAGTGTAGAGGATTTTCTGCAGAAGAACCACTAATTGGTTAAAAATGTATCATGGATATAGATAATAGCAGAACTAAACTAACTGAGAGTATCGAACACAATAATGAGAGGTAGTGTAGAGGATTTTCTGCAGAAGAACCACTAATTGGTAAAAATGTATCATGGATATAGATAATAAACAGAACTAAACTAACTGAGAGTATCGAACACAATAATGAGAGGTAGTGTAGAGGATTTTCTGCAGAAGAACCACTAATTGGTAAAAATGTATCATGGATATAGATAATAACAGAACTAAACTAACTGAGAGTATCGAACACAATAATGAGAGGTAATGTAGAGGATTTTCTGCAGAAGAACCACTAATTGGTAAAAATGTATCATGGATATAGATAATAACAGAACTAAACTAACTGAGAGTATCGAACACAATAACGAGAGGTAGTGTAGAGGATTTTCTGCAGAAGAACCACTAATTGGTAAAAATGTATCATGGATATAGATAATAACAGAACTAAACTAACTGAGAGTATCGAACACAATAACGAGAGGTAGTGTAGAGGATTTTCTGCAGAAGAACCACTAATTGGTAAAAATGTATCATGGATATAGATAATAACAGAACTAAACTAACTGAGAGTATCGAACACAATAATGAGAGGTAGTGTAGAGGATTTTCTGCAGAAGAACCACTAATTGGTAAAAATGTATCATGGATATAGATAATAGCAGAACTAAACTAACTGAGAGTATCGAACACAATAATGAGAGGTAGTGTAGAGGATTTTCTGCAGAAGAACCACTAATTGGTAAAAATTTATCATGGATATAGATAATAACAGAACTAAACTAACTGAGAGTATCGAACACAATAATGAGAGGTAGTGTAGAGGATTTTCTGCAGAAGAACCACTAATTGGTAAAAATGTATCATGGATATAGATAATAGCAGAACTAAACTAACTGAAAGTATCGAATACAATAATGAGAGGTAGTGTAGAGGATTTTCTGCAGAAGAACCACTAATTGGTAAAAATGTATCATGGATATAGATAATAACAGAACTAAACTAACTGAGAGTATCGAACACAATAATGAGAGGTAATGTAGAGGATTTTCTGCAGAAGAACCACTAATTGGTAAAAATGTATCATGGATATAGATAATAAACAGAACTAAAACTAACTGAGAGTATCGAACACAATAACGAGAGGTAGTGTAGAGGATTTTCTGCAGAAGAACCACTAATTGGTAAAAAATGTATCATGGATGTAGATAATAACAGAACTAAACTAACTGAGAGTATCGAACACAATAATGAGAGGTAGTGTAGAGGATTTTCTGCAGAAGAACCACTAATTGGTAAAAAATGTATCATGGATATAGATAATAACAGAACTAAACTAACTGAGAGTATCGAATACAATAATGAGAGGTAGTGTAGAGGATTTGTGGCAGAAGAACCACTAATTGGTATATTCCCAGCAATACATTGGATATACATTCACACACAGCTCTGCGGTATGTTAAACATGCACGATTAGGTCTCTGGTGGTAACGGTTGTATAATTTCTAATACAACAAATCTAACGGTACAACCTACCCTAAATTAGGTTGGCAAGTTTCATTGTATCTAACATAATAGTACCAGTTTAATGTATACCGATAGTTATTCTATACTTTAGCCTTATGTTATGCAACAAGATATTAACAACTTATAATAAAACTTTTTAGAATTTTGAACACTTGTTTCGGCCAAGTTTACCAAATAAAATGTAGTAATCATAATTAATTATTTTATTACGTGAGTTTTATTCCTTAAAACGATCGGCAAAATTAACAATTGTAAAAGTTGCAAGTAAATAATTTTAATAGTGTAACTATTTACACATTACATCAGTTACCAGAATTTATCACCCTCTTGATACTTTTAATGACAGGAAAGTGTTAGTTGTGAAACTGTGATTCTATTCCCTCTCCCTAAATATATATTTGTCTAAACGTAATGAGCAAGGACAATATGTACAACAATGTGAATTTTCAAGTACATTGAGTATAATTGACTGTATGTATTTTTTAATCCTACAAATTATTATGGATTGAGTTTCCGGAAGTAATTGAAAGAAGATAGAGAATATATTGATTGATCTTGTGTAATATTAAATTTATTGTGAAATAAACATAACTAGTCAAAATGTTATTATTCATTTATAGCTCTTGAATTATTAGTTCTAATTTCCTAAGGTAATTTTTATATATGAACCATTAACTGGTAACGGAGCACATTTACCAAACAGTCCTCACGAAGAGATGAGTCATCATGCTCATGATTAATGGTTAGAACCATGAACCACTGATGTGAACTGGCTTGTCCAAGTCTGGTATAATAAATGGCCCACGTACTGAAATTCCATTTGGATAAACTGATGACTATTTATAACCGGTGTAACATTTCACGATTGAAGATAACCTGCCAAAGTGAACCCGAAATATTTCAAGAATTTAAATTTTGAACGAAAAAAAAAGTATTCGGTTGTTAGTGTTGCCTAAGAACTATAAGTATGGCAATATTTAATTTCATTAAATTTTTAAAGTGTAAATTTTTATAATTAGTTGTAGTTATAAGCGGAAAGCCATCGCCCCATTGTAATACTGAATTATAAAAAGCCGAAGCTTTCCTTGAGTATTGTACTGATAGTTAGATAAATATTACGTAACTGGACATACACAGTGAATGTAGCACAAGCCGTACGTTATATTGAGACACTTGGCAGAGCTTTAGCGAAGCCTATAACTCGGCAGACTTGAAATATTTACTTTTATATTTCTTTATATCTGCCTGTCAACATATAAAAAACTGATCTACAGACTTCAGCACTAAGCTTAATTTTAATTTAGTAAATACTGAGTTCGATGGTGGTGCATATTACTCCATGGGGATTGCATAAGCGTTATATTAACATTGTATTGGTATTTTTATAAGTAGGTGCTTACAGACCGAAGTAGTATTTTTTTATTACGCATGCTTATATATTTTTTTTTGTTGTAGCTAAAACCTGACACTTGGAACTGTAAATATATGAGATAGAAAGTGAGAAGCCACAGCTAATAATGTGTAAGAAAAGTATTAGGATTTTTGTCAACACAAATGTAATAGTAATACTTGTATTAAAATTCCAGCAGCGAATGCAGTAATTTATTTTTACTATGCTTTCCCCTGAAAGGTGGACTACAAATCTAAAGCAAGAAACAATTTACAACAGTGCCGCAGTGTTTTTACAGCCTAGGTACAATTTTAAAACGTTTTCTGATATGGAGCAGCCATTGCTCACTATAGTACCTTTCTTCATAAAATACAGCCTCAGCGTCTAATATTACCAAGTTTGATATTTACATATTTATATTTGAATGAAGAGAGGTTTTTAACACACACATATCAATTGATGAGGTTCGTTGTATTTCTTGAACACTAGCCTATGACGTGATTATCCTATGTTTAAAAATCCGTATTTAATTCATCTTATTCTTATTCTTATTTATGAATGACAAAAGGGTACATAACAAAGTGATTAAGTTTGTATCATAATTTGTGGAGGTGAACTTACTCATTAAATATTGGTAGATTCTGTTTATAAGCCATGGAAAGTAATATCAGCTATATGTTATTTTAATAATAATTTTTATGTTTTGTTTTGTAAACATATTGTGTAATATGCTCTATAACATAGTAATATGTTTTATGTGCTTAGATAACAGTTTTATTTTATCAGTATCGAATTCCGTTTTGACTCTAGACAGTGTGATGCCCTATCTACAACAAACGACAAATATTATGTTCTCTCACATTACGTCTAGAGCAGGACACATTGTGGTATTGTGTTAACAGCGCCCTATCATGTAAAATCGAAAGAACCTATATCTTCATTGCTCCTTTCCCAGGTTATCATACATCTGGATTTTGAGCAGGATCAGGCTAGTCTGTTTCGTAAAGTAAAATTGAATAACTTACTCGGTTTTATATTTTAACTGATCTCTTTAATGACTTTTAACAATAATTATTTAACATTTTGTCTAAAACATTCACATAATGAGGTATTACAAATATACAATTTCATACTAACCCACAGTAAAATAAACTGAAATAAATGTTAGAAGTCTACTGAAAGAAAATCTTATTTCCTTTTTCAAAGTTTACCCTGCCATTTGACGTAAAATTAAAGAAAGAATTATACAGTCTGCAATTGTAAACCAGTATAACCATGTACATCATTATTAAACCGGAGACTTAACATGTGTCTTAAATGCATTATATGAGTATGTCAACGGTTACAGTAACATTGCCTTTAAGTCATAAAGCTGTTGAATACTCCCACTACCAGTAATTGTAAACCAGTAATACCGTGTACATAATCATTACACCGGAGTCTTAACATGTATCGTAAATGTATTATATGAGCATGTCAACTATTACACTACCATTGTCTGTAGGTTATAATGCAGTTGAGTAATTCAGTAGAAATGCTTATATACGCGCAAAAACCTGATGTATTAATAACATGGGGATATGCTAACTTGAATGAATATTATAAAAAATTATTTGATTACATACTCCCTACTGAATGCTACAGAGAGACGCGACTGTATATACAACTTTATACTGCACTTTATAGAGCCAAGGTATATCCCGGGCCAAGTTATTGCTTCATCTATCTTATTCATACATAGCTTACTACGGTGACGTCTTTATAACCACAACTGCGATGTTTCGGTAACTCATAGTCTATACTAAATTATATGCACATCGACATTGTTAATTAAGTACATTATTACACCAGATATATATTTTGATTAGATGTAAACTTTTTTCTTACAAGCTTTAAGATTTTATTTAAAGGGTTAAATTACATCAATTAAAAGGATCTTTATCATCATTGTGTCTTAGCCATTTTAAAATACACGATATATATTGGTAGTTTAAAATAATCTCATTAATGCATTTAACCACAATATAACATTTTGTCATAAACAGCAACATTTAGGTTTTTAGGTAAACATATGGTAATTGTAATTTGACAAAAAATAAATTTGTATTATGTTCTATTTTGAATAGTGTACATGTTAAGTGTAAAGTGATGTATTGCTCAATATACTTTCAGGACAGTCAGGCCAAATTATCTACCACACCTCATAATTTTCATATAATACATTTAAATGTATTCAATTTGCGTAAAGAATTACTTATTTTGTGATTTTCTCAGATTAAATGTTTTCCAACTCTCAGCAAAACCCAATACAGTGACGTTTACAATCATCAAATTTGATGTTGCCTGTATGGAAAATAAACTTCATACAGTATGCAGTGTTAATGGGTCAGTTTATTCTTAAGATGCTTTGTAGATAGTCATATAGACAAATAGAAATACATTTTCTCAGCCCCTCGACAGATAGGCTTAGCTAATTGTAAGCGAATAAATGTTAAATTATTTACAAATACGGCGATACTTCAGTGAGAAAAAGTTACTGTAGAGATTACTGCTTACAGTAGCGATGACGTCAAGGTATCTTGTCACTGAGTGGAAAGACAGGCGAGAAACTTCCACACCACGAGCTTGACAGAGCAGTCGTGCATGCAGAACCTCAAACTTGTCAAGTTCGGAGATGAGTTCTCTAACTGAGCCCCTTTCTACTCACTGTATCTTTTATCATGTGACTAGTTTGAACATGTAGCATTGAACTTGTGAGCACACTATAATACTTTGTGCTATTTTATATGGGTGATAGAATTACACTTCCTAGTAGGAAAGATTCTAAGTGTTAATTTTAATGTAATACAAATAACTACTATTATGTTCTAATTTGAACATTCGATGTTAAAAGCTCAGACGAGACTAGTAAAACAATACACGAAATAAGAAGAAAGTCTAAACAACATTGATTAAATAGATAGCTATTATGGATTATGCTTGGTGTAAAAATACATTACCATTCCTTAATTGTATACACTTACCGGATTGTAATTGAGTACACGTAATTAATGTAACATAATACCAAATCATACCAAAGTATGAAATCCGGTTTTTATCTATCGGAATATCAAAGAGAAAATCACTAACATACAAACTTTTACTGTAATTCCCTATTAGGAGTGTGGAAAGGAGCACAATATCAGTTATTATAGTGTATCTTGAAGTAGTGAATTTTTAAAGAAAAATTATTAATATTTTGTTGTATTAAGAGTATTTTACGTAAAACAATAGTTATTATTATTTTGATTAAAACTGTACACAAAACCATTTTGTAAGAATAGTGATGCTTATATATTGCAAAGGAGAAGGTTTAATTAGTAGACTTAACAAAATAAATGAAAACTGTACAGGTTAGTAATTAACTCGGAGTTAGCTGTCACTGTAAAGTGTTGTTTCAAGATCACTGGCGCGTACGGAATTCCCGTCCTGAATATATTGTAATAAATTACCAAACATGAGTGTATAGGTAGGTAAATAACTCGGACTTTATTTAGATTAAACTGTAACCAAATTTATATGGTAAGAATAATGATACTTAAATATTAAAAGGCATTCATCAAAGGTTTAATTATTGGACTGATTTATGTGCAAGATCGCTGAAGCGTAGAAACTGCACGTCGCTGGGTATATTTTAATAAGTGAATAAACAAGAATATACAGGTTGGTAATTAACTGGAGTGTAATTTTTGGTCACCACGAAAATTTAAACACAAGCTCTATTTTAAATAATAAGCATTTTATTATTAGAATGTAATAATATTAATTGTGTGGAACCTAGCCTATTGAACGCTAACTATATAAAAAAAGCGGAATAAATAAGACCACAAACGAATATTAGGAGTGAATTGGGTGAGATATGGCGTCTGTTTGTACCCGTCCTCACCTAAGTGGTAGAGTTACACTCCCTTCGTCCTTACCATTGAACGGTAGCAGTGTGGAGAACCAGCGGAATAAATAAGACCACAAACGAGTAGGAGGAGTGACTCGGGTGAGATATGGCGTCTGTTTGTACCTGTCCTCACCTAAGTGGTAGAGTTACACTCCCTTCGTCCTTACCATTGAACGGTAGCAGTGTGGAGAACCAGCGGAATAAATAAGACCACAAAAGAGTAGGAGGAGAGACTTGGGTGAGATATGCCGTTTGTTTGTACCCGTCCTCACCTAAGTGGTACAGTCACACTCCCTTAGTCCTTACCATTGAACGGTAGCAGTGTGGAGAACAAGAGGAATAAATAAGACCACAAACGAGTAGGAGGAGAGACTTGGGTGAGATATGCCGTTTGTTTGTACCCGTCCTCACCTAAGTGGTACAGTTACACTCCCTTCTACCTTACCATTGAACGGTAGCAGTGTAAAGAAACAAGCGGAAGAAATAAGACCAAAAACGAGTAGGAGGAGAGACTTGGGTGAGATATGGCGTTTGTTTGTACCCATCCTCGCCTAAGTGGTACAGTTACACTCCCTCCGTCCTTACCATTGAACGGTAGCAGTGTGGAGAACAAGCGGAATAAATAAGACCACAAACGAGTAGGAGGAGTGACTTGGGTGAGATATGGCGTCTGTTTGTACCCATCCTCACCTAAGTGGTATAGTTACACTTTCTTCGTCCTTACCATTGAACAGTAGCAGTATGGGAGAACAGGCGGAATAAATAAGACCACAAACGAGTAAGAGGAGTGACTTGGGTGAGATATGTCATCTGTTTGTACCCATCCTGACCTAAGTGGTACAGTTACACTTTCTTCGTCCTTACCATTGAACGGTAGCAGTGTGGGAGAACAAACGGAATAAATAAGACCACAAACGAGTAGGAGGAGTGACTTTGGTGAGATATGGCGTCTGTTTGTACCCGTCGTCACCTAAGTGGTACAGTTACATTCCCCTTCGTATTTGCTGGGTGAGCACAAGAAAATTAAACTGCTACTTTTCTGCCTCATGTTTTTAAATTTTAAATTTTCTGTTTTCAACAAACATTAAAAATACAATAAAATTAAAAGATTGAAAGTAACCTTTCTGCAACACGAACTACAATTTAAAATTAAAAGAACGTTAGACTAATATTGTAAAAAGTATATTTCCAGAAAAGCTCATTAGTTAAATGTTAACTATAATTCTTAGTTTTTTTTTTACGATAACAGGTTTTAAAGGATAACAGAATTTTTGAAGTTTGCCATCTTTGTATGTTACAAAAGGTTGTGTTATACTTTTTGTAACATACAACGATGGCAAACGTCCTTAATCCTGTTATCCTTTCATTAACTATAGGTTTTCCCATATAAATATTATATGTATATAGATGTAATAAAAGTATTAGAAAAGTACGACATAGGATGAGAGTGGTAGTCATGTAAGGATAAATAGATTTTTATTACTAACCAGCATATAAACCTGCGTGGCCCCACATAGTTGCAGACCAAATTAATATGCCCCCTGTTCCAAGGAAACACCTTCCTTCTACTACATCCAAAAAAAAGTATCTTCCTCGTTACAAAGGAGGTATAAAAAGGAGGCATAGGAAATTAATGCCTGAGACGAGAAAACAAAAGATTTCAAAACAAATATTACAGATGCGTCTGCAAAGATTGAATATTATTCTAAAAGAAGTATTTATAACAGGTACAAACCACGCACATTATGCAATAAATTACGTATTTCATTCTATACGCATTTTTAATTAAACCTTTGTGCAAAATTATGCTTTTCAGGGTTAGGTAAATATTTCTCCAAGTCTCTTCATGTTGAATACAACATAAAGGTATGAAATCTACACGAATCATTTTTAACAGGCAACTTACTAAACCTATTCCTAAATTTCACATACCGTATTATATAAATGGTATAAAAAGCTAATATCAAAAGAAAGATTTAATTACAAACCCAGTGTTTATATTTTATTGAAAAACATGTTTTATGTTATTATGTTTTCTCAAATTAATTGTTGGGATATGGATGTTTCAAACTGCTCCAATCCTGTAATTATGTTAAAGTTTAGTCTTAATTCCTAATGTAAAGTATTCCTACTTAGTAGGCATCCAGCTTGTTACTTTTGTACACTCTGCGATCTTCTTTAAGTCATTAAAAATGCACATAGTGTCTGAAGTATTGCTTTAATTTCAATTTGGTACGGTCATGGGTCTACTGTCTTTAGTAGTTTCTTAAGATTTTAGACGTGGAGCAACAAATGTTTCGTTGAATTATATCATAGGCTGGACCAACCATTTGCATTCCTTCAGGTACTGCAAATATGCCGTCTCACTATGTCTAAATAAAAATAATTCTAGTGTCGTGCATTAGCATGTTCTCAATTTTTTATTAATTAAACTGCAGCATACGCTAATTGGTTTTAATTTTCTCTTTTCTGGAACTCATTTTGATCTTATATACCACAATACTTACAATCATTGCGGTTTTAACTCTCCTATTGGCCATATAGTAACTTGTAATCTGTTAAATCCATTTTGGCTGATCTATAAAATTCACATACTTTTTGTGAGGTTGCAGTTACTATTCTTATCGTTGCCAAAGTTTGTAAACTTCGATTACGGAATGGAACAATTATTATCCGGACTCAAAATATAATATAATTCTAAACCTATTAGTTGCTGAGCAATTTTAGAGCACTGTAACAAATATCGAGTGCCTGGTCGTAAAAACCCCAAAATATGAAGAATTAATGATAGGAAAATATGAAACAATGTGTGAAAATATAACAAATTTTTATATTACACGAAAGAATACAAAAAATTTGAAAATGATATAATAATTCAATAAGTTTTTATTACTATTCTGGCATTGTATATTGATCTTGGTTGAAAAAAAAAACGTTATATTTTGAAAAGGGACATATTTAGAATAATCTGATTTTTGTGTTTAAATTTTACTCTGGCAAAACTAAAACTTTTGTAAGCTTGGAATTAAAGGTATTATACCGCCTTTTTCGCAACTTTGCCAACTATACAACTAATGTATAAAGTGCTAAAGTCGTGTAAAAGGTTAATCGGTAATTAATCGGTAACCTATTCGCGATAGTCTTGCTATTTTACACCTATATATAATATGTTGTGGAAGGTCCTGTTTGATTATAAATTACTCGTACATCATTCAAGCGAAGATGACACACCAACTTAATACGAGTCGCTGCCCACTACAGGGTGAACACAGAAAACAAAAAATGAGTCACACGTTTAGAAATAAATGTTTGTTTCACAAGTCAATGTATAAGGATATTTTATTTAAGAGTTGAGAATTATAATTACCATTTTGGAATATTAAATTACCCTTAATTATTTATGAAAATTGTACAACAGTATCAGGCTATTTATCTCATATTGGTATTCTACACAAGTAGCTATTGTGGAAAGGGTTAATTATATTCGAATGTGAAGTTAACCTCCGCTTCACCCTCTTTTTTTGATCTGACGTTGTTACAGATGGGACTCCTGAAATCTACAGTCATGTTCGTCTGAAGATGTTAAAAAAGTCGGTGACAAAGAAACTCAAATCAACTCGTTAAATCGTTTAGACATCAGAGACACCTACGTCACAATATATAGTGTAATATCTGTGAAGAGGTATTCTCATTGTCTCATCAGATGCAATATTGAATGCATTACGTTGTGATAGACACGATCTCTAAGCACGGTGGATCAGCCGGTTTTATACACATAACGTAGCTATAGTGGGAAGAGTTGAGTCCAGATGAATGTTGGGTGAAGGTCAATTTGAATTCAGTTAAGCTCCAGATTTAAGGTATCAAGACGCTGCACAAGAAGGAAAGTTAATCGGAGCTTAACTTAACATTTACAGATTGCTTTCTGAAATTGATCACAATATTAGTTATAAATAAAAGTTTAGTTAATTTAGGGCTTATAACGCAGCCCTAGATCTATTATCCTATGATTGATACACAAAGTAATCAACCCATTTTGATTTACTCCAGGCAGTGATGTGTTAAGCAACCGCGAACAACTTACTAATTACTCAAAGGATGGTATCTCAAGGGATGGTTTTGATTTCCGGGTGTTATTACTCACACATTAAATTTAACAAGCGTTTGGAAAGCATTAAAAAATGGAAACAGTTTCAAAATAATTATTGTTTTACAGTTAAAATGTTTACAAGTGTTAAAATTATTATTCAATTTAAAACGTTTTTAAGTCAGAATTTTAATCAGATTATAAGGGAATGAAACAATATTAAAAGAATAAGAGTAAGCAAGTCGGCAATTCTGAAAAAGATAACGTGTACAGTTACGAGATCCTGTGATGTCTCCGCGCTACAACATCTCACGTAACAGCAATAACACAACATCACGTAATTCTGTGTGCTTTGTCAATTCCTCGTGCTCCTTACCTCTCTATTTTTATAATTCAACTTGAACGTCCAAACATTATTAGGAACAATAAGATAAATTTAAGATAATATAGATGCTCAATAGTATTCAAAAGTTTAAAATTAGAAACGTACTTTGACAAATAGCACTTACAGTAGATTTATAAACATTTATATGTCTCACATAAAATGTAAAAATCAGATTTAAATAAAGCAGTGTCTTTTTTTCAAAAATATAATAAGGTAGTATAAGTTATTTATTATCCTTGTGATTACCTTTTAATTTGTAATAACTATCATTCTTAAAGTATATTTAAAAATATTGTATGGCATCAATGTATATATTTCTAATGGGTACATAACTTTATATGTATATAGTTCTTTAATTTCTAAATTTAAGAAAATCAAAGTTAGAATAAATGGCTTTTTGTCCAAATTCCATTAAAAAACTCACTTAATTAAACGTTGATGTAACTACTTATATAAATTCACGTACAGGCAGGGATAAATTTAAACAAAATATTATTAACATGGATTAATAGTGAATGTCATTAACATTAATAAGCATATATACCACATTGTTAACCTCACGTTATCCACGTCAATAGCTAATCAATATAATCAAACCGTGTTTTAACATGTAATAACAAATAAAGAATTAGTTTTTATTTAACACTTTTGGCTTTAGCCTGTTTATAAACCATTGCCAGGTATAGATTCACTGAAAGATATACATTCATTAATATTTGTTATTTAGTCTACATTACGAAGAGAATGTTTTATGAAATACATAATGTGATAACTCATTTAAGAGATTGAAACGGTGCTGTATAGTATATATGTAGTCAACTTTAATGACAGAGAACAATGGAGGCATCAATAAACCTCTTATCTTGTCCAAACCTTTCAATCATTTTAGATGCCTTCTCGCTTTAGCTTTACTGCAACCTTTTATACATTTCCTTACACAGAGTGTTGAAAATGTAATATAAAATTAAATTTTACCTTTAATCTTATTCTATAGCCTTATAAAGTAAAAGTATATATTATTTATGTGTACAACACTAATAGGCCTAGAACCTTGGAACTAATAACTAATTATCTCAACTTATACTAATGAATAATGTTCCTTTTTTAATCGATAAATTGGCGAGTTCATATTAAAAAACTAAAAAGTGTAAAGTGTAAATTGTAGATTAAGTTTTAATATTTTTGCTAGTTCTTGAGCTTTTTTGTTGTTAGCAGAAAATCAGGGAAATCTTTTCTGATAAACAGTTTTCTGGATCACACAGCGTCAAAACACTAATTATGCATTAGTACCTTATTATATTTTAGCTTCTTTGCGGATTGACAAGTTCAACTAAAATGTGTTCAAATAAAACCCTGAAAACTTCCATAGCAGTATCTAAAAGATGTAAATATTTGATTCATTGACCAATATTTTTCCGGTTTGATCAGAGAGAATTAGGATATATTTTATTTTACGAAAAGAGGAACATCAAGTTTGCCCTCCATATCCAAGACCAGTTCATGATAAACAAGGCTGTTGTCTATCTTACAGTATCGAGCAGTAAAATACTAATATGACCCATAATTTATTGTATTTTAATTTATGGACAGGCTGTTACACAATATGTCTGACTTATGTGCTCTCTTCTGAGGAAATATATTCATTAAATATATGGAGTTTACTGTTGTGTTGGAGATATGAATATAAAAAGTTTGCTTCTTATTTATTGGTTGGTATAAAACTTAATTTAACTTAAGAAAAGTAATTCCTTAAGATTAATTTGATTCCGACGTATAGATTCCTTTTTTTTATGGAATAAATTGTCCTTTAGTTCTTATCTTCATAGTCAATGTAAATTCACACTTTTTATGATTATAAATTAAAATTTACCATTATTATAATTTACACACCACGATAAATAGTAAATCACAGGTATGTTTTATTGCAGAGATATCTGTTTTTATCCATAATTTCATGCTATCAAAAAGAGGTAAAGTTTAAGGACAAGACTAATGTAATAGTATAGCTACAGTGAATTATATGTATTAAACTGCTAAAAAGTGAGTTATTTTTATGGAATATAACTTTATATCAAACTTTATGTTATGATTACCGTAATGTAAAATTCATTGCTAATTTGTTAAAGATCACTAAAAATAACAAAGTAGTATTTGTTTGAGAATTAAAACACAATAATTATATACATGTCGACGAAATTAAATAAAAGAGTAACATAAAATAGAAATGTTATGTTTTTAAATATATGTTTGTTTGATTAAATATTTATTTAGTTTATTTATTAGAAGGGCACTGTTTTTATACGTTCCACATTGCGAAATAGAGTTGTAAAATGTAATTAAATTAAATAATTTATAATAAATTGTATTAAAAATAGGCACAAGTTTAAAAATAAAGAATTTATGCCTGGTAGGTAAACATTATTCATAAAGGGGGATTATAAATAAATGGTCTTTAATAAAGCCTGAATTTAAATTAAACTAAATATAGAACTAATATCGCATTACACAGTATTAGAAGGGTGCACAAAAGTGAGCGGTGTATCGAGCTCTCTCCTACATTTAATCCATTACGATCGATTCGCACCCTCGTGAATTTTGAATCAGTGAACGAGATTAACGGTTGCGATATTCCCTTACTACTGAGGTTGAGGTTCATTTCAAACATTATTTTGCAATACATTCCTGCTTATAATGTCCAACAATTTACATGATTCCCTGATCCTTCCTCTAACTAAAACCGTTTATTAAAGGTCAATGACCTCTCTAATTGTTCGTTATACTCGAAAAAAATACTAGCAATATAAATGTATATAGTATATAGTACCTTAGCACTAAAATTATGGTATTTTTATTTTTCATAATTTGAAAAACCTTTGTAGGTTATGCTAGATATAATCACTTTAATACAGTACATCATTTTTTATATTAACCTATGTATTTAAGTTGTAACGTCATGCATTTTCCACAAAACAATGCTATAAAGTGCGTACCAGCGTTCCTTATAGGGATTTATAACAGCACACAACTACAAATAAGCAATTTCTTCCCAAAATATAGTAACATTTATTCCCAAACAGAAATTAAAAGATAAAAAGGGCTGTATTAAAACAATAATTAGTGAAAGAAATTCCAATTTCGATAGCAAGCAACTCTAATTAAACTATATATATATATATATATATATATATATATATATATATATATATACATATTATGTTTTGTAACCTTGTTAATAGTTTTAATAAATTAGCATATTTAAAAGCTAGATTAAAATCATTGTGTCAGAGTTACAGTAGTACAGGTAAACATAGAAATACAATGTCAGAGTGGGTTACTTTAAAAAATGTGTCATCAATATATTATGATATTTATATAGAATATTTTTGCTGGTTCTAATGTTTTGAAAAGAAAGACATGCCATTTTAGATTTACAGTACAACCTCGTTTATCCGGATATACCGGCAATACTTAAAATTAAAACTGATTACATATAGTAAAAGAAATTGTTTCTTTAAATTATACCAGAATAAGAATAATGGATTGATTTAATAATTAATTTCACAGAGAATAATTATAAAAGATGATAGCCAACATTAGTAACTACCTACGGAATAATGGGAATGTTTAAAGGCATTCAGTTACGCATTATACGTGTGTAATACGTTCCTAAATAAAGCCTTAGTCGGTCTAGCGGAGTTCAGGCATGAGAATGAGTCATGTCTTCTTCCGGTTATTCATCATTCATTATCGTTTTCTCAGTCTTTTGTTAATGTTTGCAGAAAATAAAACGCTGCCAATACAATACCCGCATTCGCCATCACACTGATAATGTTACTGTCGTTCTCATGCCTAGCATTTAAATCTTTCAAACTTACAACTACAAATGTTTTAGACAATCCATGACATTTTAAATTTGTTGCCATTTATTACGCATGTACTCCAAATATTGTTAAAGGAAATATAAATAATGCACGAGTTCAAGTGAAACTGGTTATTAAAAAATATGTTTCCGTTCACTCTTTCAAACCGATCTAAATATTGATGTTATCCAGAGATTCGGCTGAATAACATCAGGATAAAATGATGTTACACTGTAATCTGCGGTTTGTTTCGTTTTAATCTAAAGGTATGATTTCTTTTATTACACTTGAAGTAAAATTCAGAAAGGCATTAATTATATTGCAGTATCGTGTAACCATACCTTGTCCTCTAGCATTGTTAATCGTTGTGGTTGTGAACAGACTTTATTAAAAATACATTCTTTAGGTAACGTACTTTACATGCATATTGTTTTACATAAATACGTATACAATATGTTAATTACATTAATTCAGCAATAAATAATTCTTATAATTATGAACTAGTTAAAATAATATATTGATATTAAACATATTCCTTCTTACAATAAAAAATACAAAGACTATTTTTCTTTGAAATGGAAGAAAAATTGATATTATAAAAATAAAATTATTAGAATATATATATATATATATATAAATCAACATTTACTTTTGAAAGAGGGAAAACTTGTTTTTAAAACCATTGCAAAAAGGTTTAGAATGTATACGGCACTCATTTAACTAGGTTGGGTTTAAAAGGACATATTTTACACCAGAAAACCTTTGTAAGTTGTTATTATAGAACTTTAATAATTTTTCAGTTGAATTATTTAGATTGAAACTATTTTACTTTAAACCGTATAATACAATAAATGTTTATTCATACTGTCACTTAATTATTTATTCAAATTTCAAATAGTGTTTAATTTTTGTTTATAACTAACAGTGGCGTAAATTTTATTTCGGGTATTTTTAGTACTTAAACATCTGAGTAAATACCATTCCCAGGTTTGCTTCCCCACCTGCAGCCTATTGTACGGTAGAATGGTGGAACAGAGGGGTCGCGCTCAGCCAACCGGAAATAATCCACTCTGCCACTCGAACCACCTAACCTTATAAACAATTTCCCTCCTTTTTCAAACAAGGCACGTGTCAATTTTGAGTCTTTATCGTGTAATGAATAAAAATAAGAATTATACATCCTGCTAATTTAAAATTTAAAATGTTTTATATTTAAAAAAGTGTTGATATATTTTATGAATAAAGTGTTACTACACTATAGTTATAACGTTTAATTAAAAATGTTTTTCTTATCTAAATTTTTTTATGACCTAGTCAATAAAAATCTTTTAAACGAATTAGGCAGGCCATTATTTAGGCAATCTTACGAACGCTTGTTAAAGCCACAAGTTAAATTAGGGACTTTTTATGCCACACTTCCAGCTGTTATAATAACCGACTGCATGTCAAAAGAATTGAAAGATAAGTCCTAATAATTATGATTTTAATTTTTTAAGAGTCCATCCTAGTTCATTATTTTTGTCTATCATATATTTTCCGACATTAAAACCATACTGCTTAAAGAGCTAATAGAGTATTTCACTTCTGTAGTTAGGTTACTAATATTAGCTCAGTTATACTATCATGTTACATCCCATTAATTTAGTCCTTCTCTTAATATTAAATATCACTCTATTGAGGATAACTGCCTCAACCGAAAAGTAGTGTGTTCAGTGGAAAGATGTTTTCCCATCCCAGGATCAGAATGTTTTCTCTTAGGACATGAAGCTTAGAAAGTTGAACCTAGTCCTATAAGGACTATGCGATGCTTGCTGGATGATATGTTGGATGGGTAAGGTTGGGAGTTGGGGCCGCCACCTGGGGGTTCGGTATGCCCTATCCTTCCCATGTTAATTTGGCCAATTTTATGTACCTTTTTCTCAGAAACCTTTAAAGCTATCATCATCAAACTTTAGGACACTACTATTTAGACCTTTGTTAACATTTAGACGGAACAAAGTTTAAAAAAAGAAGTTTTTATTTAATTTGTTGTAAATAAAAAATTTATCAATTTTTTGTAAAATAATTTATAATTATAATTTTTTTAATAAAAATTTAAAATAGATTTTTATAATGTCTTTCGCTCTAAATGTTAACAAAGGTCTAAGCGAAAGACATTATAAAAATCTATTTTAAATTTTTATTAAAAAATTATAATTATAAATTATTTTACAAAAAATTGATAAATTTTTTATTTACAACAAATTAAATAAAAACTTCTTTTTTTAACTTTTGAAACCGCACATCGCCGCTCGCACACCCCACAGCAGACCAACAGGGAAGCGCGTGCCCATGGTGGCGAACGGGATGCCGGATCAAAACTAAACTAGGTAAAAAAAAAGAACACCGTGGTCAGTATACTCAGGTTCATTTACTAAGACAATAACATGGGCCTATCCAGTCAATATAAATATGTATATATATACTATAAAAAAAAATTTAAAAAGTGCCCACAGTAGTATACCTCAAACAATTCTTGTCAGGTGCACCTGCATACCAAAAATTAGAAACGCCATAATTTGAAACAAGAAATGCCAATTCCACCCGGTATCCTTCGGCTAAGGGCGGGCTCCTAATGAAATCCAAGAAATAACTAAATAATATCTAAAACTAACTTAAAATTAAATAACAAAATATAAACTATATAAATGGCAACAATAACAATATCACAGGGTATCACAGATGTTGACTGGTAGGTATGTCCATCATGGTGGCCGTCCTTCAGCAGAGCGCAAAGGCGAAGGTTCTCTGCGACCACGCATGATGGAGAGATGACAGGAGAAAACAATTCATCCCTTGGACCCTGAAACCAGGTTTCAGCCTAGTACCCTTTTAAAGTTAATAAAAATTAATAAATAGTTGCCAAACAATATAGATTTTAATAAAAGTAAAGTTGCCAAAAGTTATCTATCAAGAATTTTAAGTTAAGTTAAATTACCAAAATTTCAAAATATCACAGACCAATCAATTACTGATAAAAATTAAAATAAACCTTAATATAGAAGCTGGTAACATTAGAAAAACAATAAATAAACAAGATATTCCATTTAAAAGACTAAAACAATAAGTTATAAAGAAATTTATTCGAGGTATACGCAGTAGCCTACCATACGTAACAATTTGGTTAAAACATTTTTAAAACAGGCATTTATTGACAGAATAGGCTCAAAATTGGTGAAAAGCAGGGGAAGGGCCATCCTGCACTTAAAATAAAATTCCCCAACTCAAAACAACAACCCCAAAGAAAGTTAGTATGAAAATCCCCTCTGTCACAGAACAAAATTAAGCGTTTTACTCTTGGTGAAAAAAAAAATTTTAATGATTAGGAAAAAAAACTGATGGCCAAAAGTAGCAGCCTAATAACAGGAATCTAAATTTAAAATTTGATGGCAGAAGGCCTTAAATTAACCAAGTAGGCTATAAGGGGGAGTTATGGGCTAAAAGACCCGAAGAACGTTACATCTCTCAGAAAGGCTTAAATTTAGCAAAATGAACCTTCAGCAGTCTCTCTGGGTTTGTTTACAAAAACTACATAACAAGTGACACATTACAAACAATATTGGCTGCAGAATAAAAAGAACTGTAACATAAGCCTAGGACTGGTCCTCACTGAGAGACAGAAAAATAATTTAAGCTGAAGAGAAAGGGTGAAAACTAATAAAAGTGTAAGAGAAATAATTTGAAAGCCAATTTAAAATTTAGTTAACAGCCAGAAGTACTAAAATTTAATAAAAAAGCAAAACTACAATTTGGAAAACCATGTGCTCTTAACCTTCACAGTTTGAAAAAAGAAAATAATCACTAAATATTAAAAGAAAGCAAAACTTACTCATCAGTGAGGGGCCGTAAACCTAGCCGCACATGTTAGAAGGAAATAGCTCAGCAAAATTCCAAAACACTTAATTTAAACAAAAATATTAAATCTGGAGCTACTTCTAACCAGTACACCACGGCTCAGAGTCTCTACCACTCTACCGGAAAGGCCAAACGCCTCCAAACGCCTTCAAAAGGTCAGTCGCCTCTGCAGCCAATAAACCACACACACACTATATAAAACACACATGAGCCGGGGAGATATAGGTATTGAACCGGCTCAGACTCCCCCCCCAAAAGGAGGAACTCCCCTCTGTTAAAATTTCTTCAAAAAGAAAAATCGAACGAAATGCCTCTCCCCCCCAAATGATTGAAGAATTATAAACCGGAAACCCTTAAGTCTGCAGAAGGGAAAACCAAGAAAATCCAGTTGGAGGCAAGAAAACCCTCCAAGAGTAGCGTGGGTACAAAGAAGAACACAGGAACCTTGATCAGGAAGAAAGAGCAGAGGTGATCAGGCCTCTGGACCCAAAACCCTCCCGCACAGACTAAAGAGAAATCACGGATGACTCCGGCAAGGCTTCAGATGGGATATGTGCGCCTTCCTGAATATCTTCCCGGACTGAGGATCTCCCAGTCGGGCAGTCACCGGAGTCAGAAACTTCAAGATGCGGTGGGGACCAGTCCACCTGTAGCAAAGTTTAGCAGCTCTTTTATCCACAGCCGAACTGACTGGGTGAGCCTTGCAGTAAACTAGATCCCCCACCTGGAAGGGATTGGCAATACGACCTCGGTTGTACTTCCTCCTTACTAACTCCCTAGCCCGAATGAGATTCCGCCTGGCTGCCTCCCAAGTGGCTTTCACATTGGGAGTACCAGGAGGTGGCAGAAGATCGCTAATTTTCCAAAGGTTCGCCAAAGGGTTGTTTGGCGGAAAGCCAAATAATAACTCGAAAGGTACCGCCTTGTGACTTTCATGCTGGGCCGTATTAAAGGCAAAATTGGATCCAAGGTAGTTGTTGATCCCAGTGGTCTGATTTTCCGCATGAAAGGCAATGAGAGCAGATCGAAGATTGCGATTAAACCGTTCGGCGTGAGAAGGCTGAGGATAGAAAGGGGAAGTAGTCACATGGCGGATTCCGTGCCCAAAGCACATTCTTTTAAAGATATTGGAGACAAACTGTGAACCATTATCGGAAAACTAAGGTGGCGGGGATTCCAAAGTGTTGAAAGAAATGGTTACGAAGTGCTTGCACCGTGAGCTGCGAGGTAGCACTCCGCAATGGGAACAACCAAACAAACTTGGAGAAGGCATCCACACAAACAAGTAGGAACTTATTTCCGGACTTGCTACGCGGGAGAGGCCCAACATAGTCAATGAAAACCTTCTCCAAAGGTTTTTCCGCCACCTCAGATGACAAAAGACCCAACTTGGTATTTTGAGCGGGTTTGCTTAGCGAGCACAGTTCACAAGAACGTACTCGAGCTGCAATATCCCGGTCCATACCTTTCCAGATGAACTGATCCCTAATCTTCGCGATGGTCTTATGAATTCCTAGATGTCCGCCCACAGGAGAAGAATGAAAATACTGAAAGACCATCGGTACAAGAAAGCTTGGCAGCACTAACTTAGGTTTTCTCCGCTGCTTGTCACGGCAGCATAGAGCACCTTGGTACAGAAAATAAGGAGGGTGGGCACCTCCGTTTTTAAGCTCATTGATGATAGCAGTCAGCTCGGGATCCTTAAGTTGGTGTGGAACAATGTCCGAAAATGCCAGAGGAAAGTCTAGGAGCACGCCACAACATGGCGGCTCTGATAAATTCTGGTGGTCGGTTGGGTAAGTGATACATGCGTGACAGAGTGTCCGCTATGATATTTTGAGTGCCTCGCACGTGCTGCACTGTGAACTTAAGGGCAGAAATTTGGACTACCCAGCGACCAATCTTCCCGAGCTGACGGGGGGTGGGCAAGGAGCCAAGAAAGTGCCTGGTTGTCGGTTTCCAACAAAAATTCTTTATGTTCTAGGTAACGCCTGAACTTGTTAATCCCAAACACGACAGCCAAACATTCCAGCTCATAAACAGAACAACTCTTCTTCTCACAAGGGGTTAACGTGCGTGAAGCATAAGCTATGGGCTGCCGGATACCATCTACTTCTTGCGATAAAACAGCAGCAACGGCTAAGGAGGAAGCATCAGTTTGCAAGAACGAACTTACGACTGAAAATCAGGCATAGCCAAGACTGGAGGCTGCATCACTGCCTCTTTTCAGCTGCTCAAAAGCAGTCTGTTGCGCTTCACCCCACTCAAACTTGGCACCCTTTTTCCTAAGAGAGTTCAGAGGGGCCGCCACTTCAGCAACATTGGGGATGAAACGACGATAAAAATTTATCATTCCCACAAAACGGGCAATCCCCTTGGCATCCTTAGGAGGAGGAAACTCCCTGATTGCCTGGGTTCTCTCTGGATCAATACAAACACCTCGAGAAGAGACAAGATGACCCAGAAAACGATATTTCAGGCTGAGCAAAACTCACCTTTTCAGGATTGACGGTAAGGCCAGACTCTCGCAGCCTAGTTAGAACTTCCTCTAGATGAGTCAAGTGCTCCTCATAACTCTCACTGTACACAAGCAGGTCATCCAGATAGTTGAAACACGAACTTAAATTTGACATCATGAAAGATAGAATCCAGGAGTCTGGTGAGTGTTTGGGCCCCCACAGCCAAGCCCATAGGCACTCGGGTGAACTGGTACAAATTCCAAGGCACACAAAAAGCAGTGAGAGGTCGAGACTCGTGTTTTAGTGGAATCTGATGGTATGCCTGGTTAAGATCAAAAATGGAGAAATACTTGGCCTTACCAAACCAGTCGAAATCAGAATGCAAATCGGGGAGAGGCACGGAGTCAATTTCTATCTGAGCATTGAGCCTTCGATAATCCAGGACCAATCTGGACTTCCCATTAGGTTTCGGCACTAGAAACGCTGGACTGGAGAAATTTGAGCAAGACGGCTCGATCACCCCACTCTTAAGTAAATCATCAATCATATTTCTCAGAATCTCCATCTTGGGCGGAGCAAGCTTATATGGATGGGAACGTACAGGACGGGTGTCTGTAAGACGAATCTCGTATTCCAAGAGATTGGTCGTACCCAGTTTGTCAGTAAGGACTTCAGGAAAACTGGAACAAATCTGCCTTATGTCCTCAGCCTCTTTCGGCGTAAGATGTCCTAGTTGGTCAGGAGGAGTCAAGCTCTTATCTTCCATCTCTAAGGCAGCAGTCCCACGAGACTCGACATCAGAAAAGGGAACGAGCACCCGCCTGGCGAAAGCAAAGAAAACATGACTGGAGGCCAAATCCAAAATCATGCCAGTTTTTCCGATAAAATCTGCTCCCAAGATGAAAGGAAGAGTCAGGTCCTTAGCCACCAAAAAGCTCCAATCCCAAGAGAAATAATTAATTTTGATGTGAATCTGGGCACTACAGATAATAGGTAAAGGTGTGCGTGAAGCAGTCCAGCAGATAAGTGAACTAGGCTCAACCTGCCGTATTAGCCCAGAGGATTTTTAGATCTTCAAAAAACGACAAAGAAATCAGGCTGCGTGCTGACCCAGAATCAACCAGGGCCTTCTGCACCACATTCCCCCACAAGCACATCCAGTTGTGGGCAGGTTTGAGCGGGCAGCCCTTACTCCCTGCGCAGCCAGAGCAGCAACCTCCCCTCTCGGCCAACGATGATAACTGTCCCCAAGTCTATTTCTTTCTGTTTTCTTTCTGTTCTGTATTAAACCAGCTACCCTTTTACCATCAAAATTAGGTACATATTTGCCCTCAAAATTACCTTTACGGCACGAGTCGGGCTTACTCGTCCGCAAGCTTACTAGTTTTTTTTATTAAGTGGACAAAACGGTCTAATATGTCCCACTTGCTTGCAGCCATAACAGGGTAGGAGGCTGCCCTACGGGAAGGAGCAGCTGCTGGCTCAGACTGCACCGGAGCATGGACCGGCCCCGGAGGCAAGTGAGGAAGATGCCTCGACATGGCCTCCCTTTGATCATCCGCATCCTGAACCCCTCTAGAGATGATGGAGAGGCGGTCCAAATCCGCAAAAGATGCGGGACGGCTACAAAAAATCAAACGGGAGCGTTCCTCAGGTTTAATGCCCTCCAAAATAAGGCTCACCAACTCCGTTTTCGCTCAAGCTCAAGCGCAACACCCGGGCTACATCCCGTATCTCCCCGACCAAAATGGCTCAACGTCTCGCCTGGTGCCTGAGGACGGTAAACGCGTTCCACCCGCAAGCGCTCCCTAACCCGAGCAGGTACAAAGAACTCCAAGATCTCGGCGTGGAACTGGTCCAAAGGTGGCACCTCTCTTAAGGCAGTCTAGAAGGCGATCAAAAAGGGGCCTTAAGGAAAACTGCGCTAAAATCTGCATAAGCATAGCATCTGTCATACCAGGAAATTCTCTCAGCTTAAAAACTTCTAGAAGAAAATGGATAAGTAAATTAGTGTCAAGTCCATCAACTCTGGGGAAGTGTTGTAACACACTCCCCAAAGGATGAGGCAGTTTGCCAAAGCTAGAAAATGAAGGCACAACTATAGATGAAGCCTCACCAGCCGCTTCAGGAGGGCCACTACCCATCGGAGACATAGTAAACTCTGGGAGGCTCGAAAGAAAGAGCCGGTGGATGGTTAGCAAAAGTAATGGTAGTGGGAACCTCCGTTGGAGTGACAGCGGTAAATAGTACCCCCTTCTCCTTCACCGAGCGCACCTCACTCAAACCATCTAGGGCTTGTTTTAATTTATTACTGGCCGAAAAAGCCCAACTTTTAATATCAGAGTCTAAACTAGGAGCCGACATAAGTAAAACTATTCTGTCACGCCAATGTAAAAGCTGAGATGCCAATCTAGCCTTTGCTGACCCGGACATGGGAAGTGACTCAAAATTAATATCGTCTTCTAATTCCTCCATACGGGTTTTACAAAACTCAAATTCTGTGTTAATTTGGAACTCTGCATTCCAGCTGGCGGTCCAACGCTATACAAGCCCGCAATTGAGCTCTTAATGCCCTCACATCTCCCTCGGGCTTCTGTCCTCTCGCCAGGAACCTCAAAAACCAACTCGGGCTTGCGTAGATGTTCAGGCACCAGGGAAAAAGCCATACCAAACAATTAAGACAAATAAATAAACAATAAACAACAAAGCGTACGCAAAAATTACTTAGTAACCTAAGTGGACTCAACTCACAAAAAGGCTTAACACTGACGAGGTCCAAGTGAAGAACTCAATACCTGCCACCTAATAGAAGGATACCCTGCAAATATACACTAACCACAACCTACAAACACAGAAGCAATAAATATAACAAAACAACACATTGATAGGGGAGAAGTAGAGTACAGTTAGATAAATTTAGCGGTTAAGCAATTTAGAGTCCCTTGCTCCCTGCAAAGGGTAAGTCTGCAGGAAGCAAGACACTAAACCAATTCCACCCGGTATCCTGTGCTAGGGCGAGCTCCTAATGGAAAAAGTTGTGTACTCTAACCTCCCCCTACCTAACACTAACCTACACCAACAAACAAAACCAGAACTGAGAGACAGCTGAGAGAGCAGCTAACCACGCTCTGCTACCATTGAAACCGCACATCGCCGCTCGCACACCCACAGCAGACCAACAGGGAAGCGCGTGCCCATGGTGGCGAACGGGATGCCGGATCAAAACTAAACTAGGTAAAAAAAAAAGAACACCGTGGTCAGTATACTCAGGTTCATTTACTAAGACAATAACATGGGCCTATCCAGTCAATATAAATATGTATATATATACTATAAAAAAAAATTAAAAAGTGCCCACAGTAGTATACCTCAAACAATTCTTGTCAGGTGCACCTGCATACCAAAAATTAGAAACGCCATAATTTGAAACAAGAAATGCCAATTCCACCGGTATCCTTCGGCTAAGGGCGGGCTCCTAATGAAATCCAAGAAATAACTAAATAATATCTAAAACTAACTTAAAATTAAATAACAAAATATAAACTATATAAATGGCAACAATAACAATATCACAGGGTATCACAGATGTTGACTGGTAGGTATGTCCATCATGGTGGCCGTCCTTCAGCAGAGCGCAAAGGCGAAGGTCTCTGCGACCACGCATGATGGAGAGATGACAGGAGAAAACAATTCATCCCTTGGACCCTGAAACCAGGTTTCAGCCTAGTACCCTTTTAAAGTTAATAAAAATTAATAAATAGTTGCCAAACAATATAGATTTTAATAAAAGTAAAGTTGCCAAAAGTTATCTATCAAGAATTTTAAGTTAAGTTAAATTACCAAAATTTCAAAATATCACAGACCAATCAATTACTGATAAAAATTAAAATAAACCTTAATATAGAAGCTGGTAACATTAGAAAACAATAAATAAACAAGATATTCCATTTAAAAGACTAAAACAATAAGTTATAAAGAAATTTATTCGAGGTATACGCAGTAGCCTACCATACGTAACAATTTGGTTAAAAACATTTTTAAAACAGGCATTTATTGACAGAATAGGCTCAAAATTGGTGAAAAGCAGGGGAAGGGCATCCTGCACTTAAAATAAAATTCCCAACTCAAAACAACAACCCCAAAGAAAGTTAGTATGAAAATCCCCTCTGTCACAGAACAAAATTAAGCGTTTTTAACTCTTGGTGAAAAAAAAAATTTTAATGATTAGGAAAAAAAACTGATGGCCAAAAAGTAGCAGCCTAATAACAGGAATCTAAATTTAAAATTTGATGGCAGAAGGCCTTAAATTAACCAAGTAGGCTATAAGGGGGGAGTTATGGGCTAAAAGACCCGAAGAACGTTACATCTCTCAGAAAGGCTTAAATTTAGCAAAATGAACCTTCAGCAGTCTCTCTGGGTTTGTTTACAAAAACTACATAACAAGTGACACATTACAAACAATATTGGCTGCAGAATAAAAAGAACTGTAACATAAGCCTAGGACTGGTCCTCACTGAGAGACAGAAAAATAATTTAAGCTGAAGAGAAAGGGTGAAAACTAATAAAAGTGTAAGAGAAATAATTTGAAAGCCAATTTAAAAATTTAGTTAACAGCCAGAAGTACTAAAATTTAATAAAAAGCAAAACTACAATTTGGAAAACCATGTGCTCTTAACCTTCACAGTTTGAAAAAAGAAAATAATCACTAAATATTAAAAGAAAGCAAAACTTACTCATCAGTGAGGGGCCGTAAACCTAGCCGCACATGTTAGAAGGAAATAGCTCAGCAAAATTCCAAAACACTTAATTAAACAAAAATATTAAATCTGGAGCTACTTCTAACCAGTACACCACGGCTCAGAGTCTCTACCACTCTACCGAAAGGCCAAAACGCCTCCAAACGCCTTCAAAAGGTCAGTCGCCTCTGCAGCCAATAAACCACACACACACTATATAAAACACACATGAGCCGGGGAGATATAGGTATTGAACCGGCTCACTTTGTTCCGTCTAAATGTTAACAAAGGTCTAAATAGTAGTGTCCTAAAGTTTGATGATGATAGCTTTAAAGGTTTCTGAGAAAAAGGTACATAAAATTGGCCAAATTAACATGGGAAGGATAGGGCATACCGAACCCCCTTAAGATTCATGAGGAAAGGTTTAGGGCACTAATCTCAAGTCATGTCCCCTGGGAAAAAGGAGAAGCCAGCTCTGTACCAGCCTCTCCAATCAAAACAGGCAGGGGGTGGCACACCCTTATGTGTAGGCAGGCAAGAACCTTTGAATCATAGGGAACAAACCCCTACCAACTATAATAGTAATCTCCCGCAGTAGACTAGACCTATCGAATTTCACTTGCGCACCCTTGAAATTTACGCGTAGTGATGTGCCGTTCTTGAATATCCATAAGGTTGCCCAGATTAAGTAATACATCTGTTTTTGCCGTACAAATTTGGGTTCAACTGGAAGCTATAAACCAGCCAGAAGTGAAACTAGTGAAATAGTTTTCATGTTCAGCTTAGAGATAGCAGAAATAGGGTTTCACACAGCATTACAACGAGATGGTTTGTCGTGTTAACAGACACGCAGAGATCAGATTTCATAATTAAAACTATCCAAACGCTCAACCAGTAAAAAAGGCACGGGGTAAAAACTTTATTGCAAAATAATTGTAAGAAATGTGCATAACATTGCTCATTTCCTTTTGCATCACAAATAATTAGTAATTAACTGATAGGTAAGAGTAAGCCACAACTTGTGTTACATAAAGGGCTTCACCGATGTTACATGCGAAATTGTATATCCAAAGCTTATTTCATTCATCAGATTCTTGCAGACAGGTAAAATAAATGTTTGTGTTTGGCATTCATAGATTTGTGAGTTACGTGTTAAATATGGATGCTGTAAAATTACTATAATTAATTAATTAAAAGCAATAGTTTGACCTATGACAAATTTACCAATTCATGAACCACAGCAGTGTTTTTCTAGGTGGGACCTAATACCTTGTCTTTTGTAATTGTCCTACTATTTCATGGTAGCACCCAGAATGGGTATCCTTGACCACTTACCAACATAATCTCTGACATTGTAAGTTCGAATAAACAACTGACCATTGTAATAATTTGTAATCCTTTGCTGCCATTGCATATTTTTCTAATTAGTATGTTTGTCATTGATTTCCGATTATAATGTTTATTCCTTCGTTCTATAAGGTAGATAATAATTAATCGATATCTATGCACTTCTAAGCTATACTGATGGAAACCACACAATAAGGTCATTATAAAGACCTGGATAACACAGGTTTGCTTATTTTAGGTTTTTAAACTCAAAGTAACGGTGTGATGGCGTGACCGCGTATTCGTGTACGATAACAGCTGATTACATGCTAACCTGGACACGCTACTTTTGATACTTCTTTTCTGACAAATTCACGAATTTTAAGGTGCTGAAATAGCCGTTTTTGGTTGTTAAGCTATCTTTTTGGAAAATTTATGCTTACATTAGAAAACATTTTCATTATCAGTTACATTTTTTCACTGTAATAAATATATTTTATGAAAAATTTATTATTATCTAATGATAAAGTTTTACCATTAAGTAAATGGCTGAGCGTTAGCGAAGCCTATCACTCGAGGGGTTGGCAGAAATTTCATTTATGTATGTCTATCCCACCTGGCGGTCTGTTGTTCCTCACGATGAAATCAAAAACAACAGATTTATGGACTTTAATTTCTTTAGAATCAACGGTAAGTTCAATGTTTATGAATGTCAATTCTTTCGATATTTACTAGACGTTTGTGAACATTTTTTTTCTTTCGTCTTACAGGTAAGCATGAAGGCAAGGAGAAAATATCGTGAAAGACGAATTTCATAAATAACTGAGAATATCTTTTAGGAATTAGGAAGTAATATAATTGTTACAACCTAATTACATTAGGAATGTGTGATTGCAAGTTATAGAATATAACGTTAAAGGAAGTGTCTACGTGTAACTGCACCTGAACCACATTTTCCGATTATGTATCTTGTTATCAACATTAAATTGTACTAATAAGTATAGGTTTCAACTAAAATTATTTCCTGTTATTAGTCAGTCTGATTTGTTATAAAAAAAGTTGTTACGGAATCGTTCAAAAAACGGTTCAGTAAATACTCTTCCAATTTATGTCTATGCGCTTATATATTTACAGAATATATGAAAATATGGTTCACAAATTTAAGGATAACGTGTGAATTCCTTTTGTAAGTGACGTAAAGTTGGATATGACTGAGTTACCGATTGACAAATTAAAAGGATCGTCGGGTTGGGAATGTTAAAGGTCACCATGTTGGATTGAGAATTAAGTTAATTTCGTCAACTTTAAGCCAGCAAACAGTTTGAAATACATTTAAACAGCCAAAAACCTGGGGACTGCGGGGGAGGGGGGCGTTAAACGACATCTTACCTAGTGGGCAAAGATAAGAAAGTTCCAGTAATGATGATGCAGACCACCCAATTACCATTACCCCCGTCCCACACACTTTACTCAAAGCCCAGATAAAAAATAGCGGTAAAAGTAAACATTCTAACTTGGCATATTTAAAATATAAATATGAAATTTAAATTTATCTTAAATAATTATATTCACAAGAAAATTTTCTAAATATATTGCAGGCTTACATCGTAGCAATTTAGCAATAATTTATTAAGCGGGACAAACTAGTAAATGATAGATTAAATTACCGCTATCATACTAGTCGTATATTAGTACTAACAACTCGATGTCGATACATCATCACAGCTATGATTTACTGAGCATCTATACTGGATATTGAAACTTTTATTGCAAACACATCCTGGTTCGTGTTTCTAGGTGGTCTTTATGATAAAGCAATATGTCAATACCATAACCATTAACATTCAATAGTTTTGCGTTTTGCTACATTTAAACGCTGTAGCAGCAGACCATTTCAAAATATGGCGACGAAACTAATATTGCTTAATTACAAATAATATTTAGTTTTAATACTGCCATATACAAATAACGCAGCTATGCTGGAAAACGTTATTTCATTGCAAATTTTAAGTTTTGCTCCGGCAAACCTTCTTCTTACATACAGCATTTTGAATCAGATGCTATCACAGTCTTGTCTACTGAAATCAGGAGTCATGTTTATTTGAAGAGATCCAAAAATAGTTGGTATGGAAGAATAATGAAGCTCAAAACGTACTGTTTGCATTGTTTCAACACCAAAAATACTGACTAATGAAAGTTGTGCAATCTAGATGAAGAGAGGTTCTCATTGTCTCATCCGTTCACAAATTGTCTTATTGTCCCATAAACATTAGCTCTTCCAAATAACTCCAGCATAGTCTATTTTTTTAACCACAATCATCATAATGGCAAATGTTTCAATTTTATTTTAATAACATAAAATCTATATATTACAATATATGTCTGTATTTCATTGTGTAAATATTTGAATTAATGTTTTCACCACCGTATTGGATTTTTGTTACTTTATCAAGCTTTCAGTTACTTTGAATATGAAAAATGTAGAATGATGCAAAGATTCACTCAGTCATACAAATATTATTACGGAGTGTACATTTTAGGTATGATCTGGTGTTAAACTAACTTCAAATGATATTAATGAAGGACTCATCTGCAGTTTAAAGATTTAGATAGCTGAAATCGTCGTAGTTTAATTTTTATCAGATATGTACATGTTTATATTGAATAATAATTAGTCTGAGTTTCTAACTTAAAATTAAATAGGTCTCACAAACATACTCTCCTATAAAAAGCTAATTTAGGCCAAATAGGGATCATCAATTAATTGAAACATCTATCATACCTATGCTGAGTTAGCTCCAGTTAACCTTCCATTGTAAAATATTAATTGAATGAACCTATCATATGTAATAAACTGTTCGGTTTAAACATTGATGTTTGGTTTTATTACAGTACAATCTTACCAGTATTGTCTGTTTAATTACTTTACCCACTATTTCAAAATATGTTTACACTTATAATGTGTAAGTTCTATGATTAACCATTAGTTTTTACGCCGTTTTTAGATTTCAACAATTAAGTAAGTACTTGTACCTTGGACAATTGTGTTTAAACATGAAGCAGTCGGCAAGAACTGTACCAGTGAACTGTGATGAACTGTGTTTTTTAGCTAATGTACCAATTCAATCTCTAAAATTTCTAAAATATTAAAATTATTTGTCAGTTTTTAGCAAATATTAAGAATGAAATATAAAAGGCAGAGTTACTATCTAACTTTTACTATAAATTTAAATTCTGTTATAAAAACCGTCACTTGTCTTTTTACATAAGTAGGCTCCTCTAATCTGTATTATAAATCATCGTGGTTGGGAAACAAGGCAAAATCAACTATGAAAACAATAGAATATACAATGAAAAAGTATAAACTTTTTAATCACAGCGTGTATTTTACTAGGTTTCAAGGTTTTGACTATATATCGTCGTCCAATATTGAACCAATGTTCTTTTGAATAGAGTATGTAATAGAAATTTAAGAAGAAATCCTGAAATTCAGTATCATTGAAATTTCTTTATATGTGTGATTCATAAGTATATAATTGAAACTGACAGTATGTTATAAAGATTCACTGGCTGACATTAAGCGTTAAGATACTCTTAATCATCCAAGACGGTAACGGCTTAACCAGATGGTAGCTGGACGTGATGCAATAAATTGAGTAAATTATCAATTAGATATTAAAATAAATTAAACATCTAAATTGTTTTTGTAAAGTTGATTTTTCAATATTAAATCCAACAGATTATTGTACTGCATAAAAAAGAACATTTAACTTCTCTTCATGAATTGATTAAACTGCCGATACAAGCATAACCGGACTGATTGATTTTGAAATAGTTAATTGTAAATATTAAAACGAGTGTTATAATTTTACAATAAGGCTTATGATACTTATAGAACGTAATGAGATATTATATATTGTAAATCGCATAGTGTAGGATTTCAGTTACATGCAATAAACTATACAGTTCCACTTAGTATAAAGAGGGACTGTAAGCTATATTATGTACTAATCTTTTAATTAAATAACAGTTAACCGCACTGTTTATATAGGGAAGTGCGATTCCAATAATATAAACTTGTATATTTGATTCTATAATTTAATATCATAAAATTAGTTTTAAAATTTAATTAAAATTGTGTTCAATATGAAGTTTTAATTCGGATTATGTTTCAATTTATATTTTCCCTAATAGTTATGTTTATTATAGATATATATTTAATGGTTTATAACACTTTATACATTTGTTAAAGACTGACTTTATGTATTGCACTTTACGTAAAATTAGCATATTCCTGTAGCATAAAGTTGTCCTTCGTTTTCAGATATAAATTATCAAAATTATGTACTATATTTCTGTTATAAATAACTCTCAAGATGACTTGAAAAAAATCAATGTTGATTTATGTCTCAGGTTCTTGGTTTGGTTAGACCAATTCACGTGTAATTAGTTTGTACGTATACAAGTATATATAGTTTTGTGTTTCGATATACAATTTTCTATATTCTTTTTTTATGGATGATTTCTAAAAGTATCCACCTTTTCTCTCAAAATGTAACTAGTATTATTTAAATAGTATTTAAACTGAATAAATAATGTTCTTTGAAAGTAGAATTATAAAGAACTATGAAGCAATTAACGTGAGTACATTTTCAAAAAGGATTTCAAAAAGGAAAATTTCATTTCAAAAAAGTAAAAGAGTTAGTACACCAAAATCTGTCATACATTAAAATTAATTTATATAATTAGTTTATGTTGTTCGTAATTTTTACTTTAATTTCGGTGCAATTTACAAGATAAAGATATAATGACTCGTACCAATGTCATGTTACCATATTATTACAGAAGTTTATTATGATGATCCAAATTAGGATAAGTTCATTGTTTATATTGATCATCTTTATTACCTTCATTATCATAATCATATATTAATTTTGAAAACTCCCCTCCTCCAACTATTAAAAACGGAACTTCCTAAAAAAACAAAGCAAAACAAAACTAAGCACGAAAAATCAAGGGAAGATCATTCAAAAGAGATTGATGAATTTAAGTCTTTTCAACTATTGATATAAGTTAAGTTATATTTCATAATTTGAAAATAGTGATAATATTTATAACCGAACAGTAATTTTTGGTAGTGTGATGTGTGATTGTTATCCTCGTACTTGTGACTTGTGCTCGGGACTTGCATCCTGTGCAGTGACAACGCCTGCACCGGACTCCAAACAGCTTTTGGGTATGTGTGAACCCTAGTATACCTCCCCCTGACGAAGAGGATAGGTTCAAATCCTCCAAACCTTGTGTTATGTTTTGTAACGATAGCTAACTTTAGTTCTAACTGTAACGATGGCAAATGTCCGAAATACTGTTATCCTTTCAAAACTTCGATCGTCACCAAACGATCTTTAAACAACCTTAATAACCATACCGATTCTCACGGCATTACACCTAATATCTAATGCCAATGTTACTGCAATGCCTGCATCTAATATCAATGTTACTCTGCTGGTGGATTGTGAGGCATGAATCGATAGAGGCATTGTAAATCAACAAAATATTTCTTGCTTGGGTTCCAGGCTGCTCGTTATCGGATATTGTGCCAATATTCTTGACAATCTGGTTTGTTGTTTCGGTTGTTGTATTTGATCCATTCAATGAAAATGTGTGAATTTCGTGTTTTATCGGCCATTGTCATAAATTGCTACACATTACTCAGATGTGTATATATGCCATATGCGATCCACGTTACTAAGTGTAAATGTACCCAACACATCTGCATCGGGATTGTACCCATTTTCAGTACCTATTAATATGTAATTTATTAGTACTATAGCATTTATATTTCATGTTTAAAGCTGACATTAATATTATTTATTTTTTGAAGTAGTAAAATGATGTCACTTCAAAAAATGATGCTAGAAAGCTACGTCATGCTTGACGATCGTGTTTAAAAGTCATAGTGCACTTACTTGTCAAACTGATGAAACGTCTATATTTCTCAGATGTAGACATTATGGAAAGAGTGCGTTTAAGCTTCTTCGTCACCGACTTTTATGTTCTTGTACTTGCAAGCTTCTGATATGTATACTTGTCTCTTAAAATATGCCAGGATATTGTGTATTCTGAATTGTTATGGTTAGATTAAAGTTATTTTTATTAATATAGTTTATTGAACTGGTATTTCAAACACGTACTGCTCCCTATTTTCTGCTAATTTAAAATATGATGCTTGATTAAGCACCAAGTCTGTATCTATAAATATTAGAAAACATTCAGACATCTTCGAAGACGGAATTAGTCATCTAAACGTATTTGGGCATTAGTAATTTATTTTCTCGAAATAAATGCTACTGACTTTAAAAATTATAACCATTGGGTAGGCTGATGTAGGGGCCTGCCATAGAATAAGTTCAGCTTAGTAATTTTTTATCCTTACGACCAACTTCATAGGTCATATACTAAGTCCTAGGTATTCATAACATTTCTGCATTAACGTAGAGTACTTTGACGTTATCTCTCCCTTATTAGAGTTATGTAATTTACCATAGCATGGTAAAAAAGTTATAAAGGAATAAACTTTCAAAATAAAACTGCTCTGAGTAGTTAAGGTCGTGAAAAATGTGGAATGAATTCACCCTCTCTAGGAAAAAAACTCTTTCTTGTTCAATCTGACTCAAAGTGCAATTTAAGCCTCAGGGCAAACAAGATGCAGAAGTAGAAGGCTCGGCACGAATGTCGATCTCGATATTCAATCCTCTTTTTGTTACTCGCGGCTTTACAAAGGGGCCGGACAAACTTTTTCAATTTTCTCGATTCCATAGTCTTACTGTCATTTACATAACATTTTATTTTAGCATATGCGCTTATCCTGCATCTCACAAGTAAAAACAATCTAAAATGGTACTAAATTGATTCATTGTTTCGATTTAAATTTTTAATGTTCGTTGTGCGTGCTATTTTATATATATATATATATATATATATATATATATATATATATATATATATATATATATATAGTACTGTAATGAAAAACTAATAAAATTTGCACACAAGATGTAACAATACGATGTACTTAAGATTAAGAAATATTATTGTTGTCTCTATACAGACATTTCCCAAAAGGCCAGGTTAAATTATTTACTATCTTGACAAACTTATAGTTATATAATTTAATTATCAACTAAATAGTTCAAGCTATTAACTCTTGATCAAGTACATTCTCTATTTGATTTAATTATAATTATATGTTTTTCTGTATACATAATAACAATTACTTTTTATATCTTGATAATAATGAATTCTGTTTTAATTTTTTTTTTATTTTTAATCGAATAGAATAATAACTGCAAGAGAAAATATTATACATCCTTCCTTAAATTGATTGTAATTATTCCATTGTATTGGCTCAGTATTAAATTCCTTAAAATCCTGGACATTGCAATGTTTTATTTGGGTTCAATCATTCGTATGCTCGACTATGAAATTTCAATCACATATCACCACCACTATTTTAAACGGTCCCCTATATTTATTCTGATATTGGAGTCTAAGACCTCGAATCTAGCAATAGACAATGTTTCTCCGTTTATAACTTTATGAGTCAAATTGTACCATTATAAATTAAAAATTTAGATATTAATATTTCCTTTAATTTAATAATATAACAACCAATACTTTCGCCTCATTAAAACCAAATTTATTGTAATAAATTTATTTCCGTCCCCATGTCAACACCAAATGATTGCAAGCTTTATAATTTAATAAAAGATTGCAAGCTTTATAATTTAATAAAATGTAAACACTTGAGTAACCCGTAGCACTAGTTACACGTGAATCAATACTTTGCTGTATTTTGGATAATTAGCTGTGTAATTGTTTCCTATTTTCATTACATAAACATGTTAGTATGTTACTCAGATTCCGGATATGTCTTTCACATTTGATGATAGCTTGGGGGTTCTATGGTATACTAGTTTAGGTTTCTTCTAATTGAAATAGTTTATTTTAAATTCTTCTCTTGTAAAAACCAGCCGAGTTATCCGAATATATTCAAAATTGAACTATTCAATAAAATAATCTTGATCCGAAATTCAAAATATTTCGATTTATTATTGGATACAGGAACACTTGTCTTCACAAAAGCTTTCACTAAAAAGGTCTTCAGTTAATTAAATTAATATTCGTTACTTCTTGACTCAAAATTATTAATTGATCAAAAATTAAACTTTACTAAAGTTTTCTTATGAAATAAAACCTTTATCAATCAAATAAAAAAATGGTCTCATTCTATAATAGAAGCAAAACTATATTTAACTAAAACTTGTTTGAACAAATTCTTGCCATGTGATTAACTTTCTGTTACAGTTAGCTCTGATTCAAAGTATAACTAAACTATATAGATTGTAAAATTATTTACTTTGAAATTAAATATTACGATGTATTAGTCTATTCTCACTGTTGAATTTTTTATTTCATCTGCAAGCATTTTTTAAATAATATTAAAATTAAGAACTTGAACTTACTTGTGATATATTACAATCTTCCATTATTAACTTCTCTATGTTCCAAATTTTCATATACAAATTTTATTAAAATAATACAAGTTCTTTGTAAAAAAAAACCTACCCAATTAGTTAATAATAATTTCCCCTGTGAAAATATTAACTCAAATATAAATTATTTATTTGTGTACAACCCTACCCAGGACGGTTTATGGACTCAAAAAAATTTGGACACAACCAAATAATACGCTAAAGACTGAAAAACTCGTAAATATCACGAGATGAAGCTCTTATGTACGACCCGTTCCGAAGCACACATCACATTAATACCGACGCTTCTGATTGGGCTGCGACGATCCAATCAATTACATACTTACAATTAATTACTTATTACATGTACAAGTGGTGTAATTCCGTTGGAAGAATAAATAAATAAATAATTGGCTGAAGAAATTAGGTGTCAACTGTTCTACCCTATTGCAGTCAGTTCTAGTATTTGACGTCCAGAGAATCAGCTGTCTGTCTGTACCATTGATCTAAGATTCAAGATCTTTATTCGTTAATTCAAATCTTTACACAGTAATAGCATTTCATTATTAGCAAATCATTATTTCATTATTTCATTTATTAAATTGTGCTCATTTTTAATATCCAATGGTAATTTGTTGAATTCTTTTGCACCTGGACCCCTCTCAAATGCACTCTTACTATGTGCAGCCACTGATACCAGCTTTCTTGATCTAGTATCCATTTCTTACAAAAGGCTTAGAATTTTAAGGGTACCTTAGCGAATCCTTTTTAGACAAATAACATTCATACCCGTTAAAAATTCTACTTACATTTAATAATCAATCGTATTAAAAAGAATAGCATATGCTATAGTCTCTTCAAGTGCACAATAATTAACGAGGTAAGGATTTTGTTTTGAGCTTCTTTGTGTCCGTCATTTTTTAAATCTCTTTATAGCTAAATAGAACATTCAGATTGAATCAGCTCTTTCTACCGTAGCGGCGGTATATGTAGAAAACTCAATGGCCAAAAAGTATGAAAGAAAACTTTTATTCGCGTGTATATTTAAATAGAAAAATCTTACGATATTTTATAGAAAAGAATTTAAGCTTGTAATAA